>NC_059270.1:6446215-6751215 GCF_017591435.1 Portunus trituberculatus
ATAATGACGGAGGTGGCCGCGGGGTTTATGGAGGCGCCAACTCACCGCCCGCTGCCCCAACCTACCGCTACCCGCACCTGTCTTGAGTCACGCAGGGTCTTGGGAGGCCACAATCGAGACAAACGCAACAGGAAGGCAAGGGGTGGTGCAATGCCGCACGTCTATGTTCGCAGAGTTAACAATAGGGAAAGTGTCAACCACAGAATGGTTTCAATGGGCGATGAAAACACGAGCTGATCAACTACGTGAGAATGATAAATGGAGTGAAAAATCATTAAATAAGTAACTAAAGTTCCTCTGGAGTCACACAGACACCATTAAGCAAATAATAAACAACAGAGAGTAGATATGTAAGTACGTAATATAGCTGTGACAGTAAGAGTAGCGACCCACCGAAGACTTTCCGAGGCTCAGGAACCACACAGCAAAAGTGATCGCAGAGTTAATGATCCCAGTCAGCACTGCGCGAGGGCGCACACACACACACACACACACACACACACACACACACACACACACACACACACACACACACACACACACACACTTATGTACTACCATGATACTGTCCTAAAAAAAAGTAGTAAAGAGTAGCGAATTTTAATCATAATCATAACCTTTCAAAATACTTCGTTTATTCGTATTTAATCATTCGAAGAGGTAAGTTATCATTCAATTTTTAAAGAAATGAAAAATAAATCTTTACTATTTTATGGCGGCGAATAAATGTCAACATACTTCTTGAGTTGAATGTTCGTCAGTGAGTCACTGTCTGTCTTTCAATGTCACCATAAAGGCATTTTTTTTTTCAGCGGTGATGGTGACGCAGCAGGGCGTGGTGGGGAGCCTGATGTGGTGGGGGAGTAAGACATGGTGGGAGCAAGCCTTGGTTGGGGCGGAGGCAGAGGTCTGGGATGTGGCGTGCTTGAGTCATGTGTTGGGAAGCACCGAGTGTGAGAAACGGAAAACATTAGAGGATAATAAGTGCTGCGAAAGACTGAATTGTTTTAAGTAGAAGGAAACGGAGAAATGAGATGGAGTATAACTGAAATTCTACCGTTACAACAAGAGACGTTGAATATGAATGAAATCAAAGGAAAGGAGGTAGAAGTCAGGCAGAGGCAGGAGTACCATAGGCTGCAGGTTTCACTAAAGAAGACAAGCGTCCAAAATCAGACATAAGAGAAGATAGATTACTCCTTCACCATGAGTCCTCCATTGCTTTACCCAATCACGATATACACAAAAGAGCAGAAAGATGGTATTTAATCACAGTTATCATCCTCTTTCTCTTGTATACGCGTCCAGTTCATACTATCTATGTAAAAAAAAGACAAAAACATGATAACACCTCCAATTCCACCCTCTCGCTAACCATTACCATTTGGCTGTCACCATACACTACTCCACCAAACACACACTTTCTCACCTAAATCACAAGCTGCACTTTCATAGCCATCCTTGTTGTGCTATTACGGCAGAAACACTGGGCTCAAGGTTTCGTAACAGACGGTGTGGGAAATATGATCCTACAGCCATACATCAGCACTGCCTTAAGGACTGTGTGCAAGAGTGGAGATCAGTAGAAAAACAGTCCACCATTGCCTTATTTGCTTGACGTAATAGAGAAAAACAAGTATTTCATGGTCAGAGAGTGTAGTGTAAAAACGGCAAGGCTGACAGGATGATGTACTAAAGGAAATTAAGTGAACATAAAGAAAGGTTTATCTTACTTAAAACACCTTGACATGATAGAGAAATTGCAGATAGTTCGTGGTTGTTGTTTGCAGTATAACAATAGCACCATTGAGAGGATGAGACACACAGTAAGTCAAAAGTGTAAGGAATCAGGAATATAACTGGAGAAAAAGACTTATCATACCTTTAAATCTTACACTTGACGTGACGAGGAGGAAAGACATGTGTTTCTGCAGTGTAACATCGTCTTGGCCAGCGTGGGAAGTGCGTGGTGTGAGGGATCAAGGATGTAATTGAACATATACTTGTGGGGAGGGAGGGATGATGTGTGTGTGTGTGTGTGTGTGTGTGTGTGTGTGTGTGTGTGTGTGTGTGTGTGTGTGTGTGTGTGTGTGTGTGTGTGTGTGTGTGTGTGTGTGTGTGTGTGTGCAGGGTATCTGAGGTGTTGCAACAGGCGAGCGTCACGGGTATTGCTGAGGCGCCCAGGCAATTAGAGGCGTGGCGAGCGTATAATTGCTGAGGATGAAAAGACGTGGGAGAAAAAAAAAAAAAAATAAGTGAGGAGATAAAAGAAGGTAGAAAAAAATAATAAACGAGCAGCAAAAGGATTTAACACACGCTCCTACGAACCCATGAACCTCAACAGCTACTAAAAGTGAAGGTTACATCCACGCGAGATACGTATTTAAGACACAAACATGCAACGGAGCTGAAAAGTGTGTGGTGTTGAAAATATATAAATAATTCTCACACATGAAAAAAAATTACATTCTCTTACACAGTAGTTGCGTTGCTAACCACATGAACCAACACACAATGGGGAAAAAATGCATGCAGCGAAAACGGGCTTGACATTACATTCCCACATAAGCAGGTGGTGAAGAGAAGCGTGACGTGTGAAGCTCCTACGTCACGGTATGTCAACGGCCGTATTCTTAAAACGTTATGATCTCTCGAAAGGACAAATCTCAAAGGCCACAATGAAGATTAATAGAGTTCGCATGAGTGAGTGACCAAATGATGAAGCAGAAATCAGAAAAGTCATGAAAAAAAAAGTCATGAAAACTCCATTCAAATCCCAAAACAACCTCCACTACAGACTATTGAAACCACGGACATGAGACGAAGAAATGTTTGAGAATATGACGGTACGATGACACAGAACATCAAGGCATGGCGGTGGTGGGTACGCGAACCATAAAGACCTGCACAGACAGTATACCCGAAGGAGACGCAACAGAAGGGCAGGTGAATATTGAACCACGTACCTACACCACAATTATCACTAGCATTCTACCGTCTTTATTTCTATTTCTTTTATTCTTATCTTTAGCTCCACCTCACGCTTTCTGCCAGATCGTCTCTCTCCCGGCCACCGCAAGCCCTGCCGCCCCTAACACATGCACAAATGAAGCATATTCTTGAGGAAAAATTCATGGGCGGAAAAGTACGACAAAATTGGAAAAGTAAGCATATAAACTCTACATACATTCTTGCTTACCTAGAAATGCAGTCTAAAACGATGAACGATAATAAAGAAGGACGCTTAGTTAAAACCAGGAAGGGAAGGAGGATGAGACGAGGCAGACGAGGAAGAGGAAATGGAAAGACGGAGAGGAGAGGAAAGGCGGGAGCTATGAGGCAGGAGAGGAAGAGCTATGAAAGGAATGAAAGAAGTAATGGGAGGCCAGGGAGAAGGAGATTACTGGGGTGAAAAGGCTGCTTAGCGTGTGTGAATGGGGCACCTCCAACCAACCGGCAGCCGAGCACACACCGCCACCACCACCACCACTGCCACAACATACAGAGATTCTACAGACGCCCTCGCCGCACACCATTAATGTCACCTCCACATCAGTAACAATGAGGACGTTGACAGTGATGATGGTGATGACGATGGTGAGTGTGGTAACGAAAAAGGAGGAGGAAGAGGACGAGGAGAAAAAATGCAGACAGAACATAATGCCAATTAAATGTTTGTTAATCTATAAAGAGTTTTTTTTTTTTGTGATTAACTGTTACATTTAATCTAAAGTGAGACGACGTGGAGGAGGAGGAGGAGGAGGAGGAGGAGGATCAATTCTAGTAAAAACAGCTGCTCCCTCTATTTTCGCATTACTATCCTAACACGAAACACATTGGCCATGCATGTTCTAATCAGGGAAACGCACGCGTGGCCATGTACGCTGGAGCTCAGGTGACGCGGCGGTACTGAAGACTAAGTACCTGTAAGATGTGGATGTTAGCGCGGGAATAAGCTGATCCCTTACCGGAGCCTGAAAACCAGCAAAAAACAGGTTTACAAGAGAGGGACACGCGAGGAAGGAATGCGGGAGGCACGGAGTACGTACATGGGAAAGAGCCAGATTAATTACAAGAATATTCCTGTTGTTGCTGGTTAAACTCGACCCAAGAAGGTTCGTATGTGTAAGTAAGACAGTTTGCCATGTAACGCTGTAACGTGAACTTTAAATACGTATAAAGAAAATGTATACTGCATAGGACTTAATTTAAAGCAGGTGAACATAACCACGACAAATCCTCAAGTATATTCACTAACACACGCTTCCCGACACACGCACACTTCTTGGCATGAAAAATTAACATTACTCATTGCACTTGTTTTAGATATTGTGATGACTATTAAAATTTACAAAGAGTCATGGTCACACGTCGAGTAACAATAGACTCAAGAATTAGGGTGTTAGTGCTGACTCACTAAGGAATTTTAAAAGAAGATTAGGTAAGTTTATGGAGATGGAAACAGGTCGTGATATTTAATGCAAGGATGACTTTATACTCTCAAGTGTTTATGTTATTTTATACCGCACTCAATTCCACTATTTTCAACTCCTCTGTAATTAGAATCCAAGAATTGTTAGGATGTATACGGAGACTCTCAGCAGTTCAGTGGAGTTTGGGTCAAGAGAAAACGCAAATAACAGTCTAAACAAGTCCAGAAGATTGCTCCACTTTAGTCAATGATTATACAACCGATGGACTTCCTCGCTCGGTGCCACTCAGACGTCCCTTGGTCCCATGGCAACTTAAGGATCTAAGGTATAAGTGACCTCAAAGGAAAGCCGACGTAATACAATCATCTTATGTTTAACTTCACCGCTTGGTATTTCACTTCTGGTCTGCGAGTGTGGGCAGGTTAGCAAGTGGTTAGAAGTTTTGAACACACACACACACACACACACACACACACACACACACACACACCTGCTGCGACACAAGTTCATGAGGGTTCGTGGTATGGTTGGCAAGGCTGGTGAATGCTGGGCTGTGAAGAGGGCATTTGAATACTGAGATAAGGAGTACAATCTTTGCTCATACTCACTCTAATGTCCTCACTAAGACGTACCTACTTAAACCTGGCGAGTCTGGCAGATGTTAAATGCGCAGAAAGATGTGTGTGTGTGTGTGTGTGTGTGTGTGTGTGTGTGTGTGTGTGTGTGTGTGTGTGTGTGTGTGTGTGTGTGTGTGTGTGTGTGTGTTACTATTTTCAAAACACTTTAGCTATGGTCTACATAACTTTCTACATACTAGAGGACAAAATGTAGGAGCTTTTAAGGGTCAAGATAATAATTAGCACTGATAGAAACATTGACACTAATCTTTCATGGACTTAGAAAATAGTCCAGATGAGGGAACAAAGCTTTTATAAATACGGGTCTAAATAAAAAAAAAAAAAAAACTTCATTTCTCTTCCTTGGACACAATATCTCAAACACTGGGAACGATCACAAAATAGAAGAAAAGGAACTGCACACCTCACTTGAAAATAATCTTTTACTTAGCGGAAAGATTTTGAAATAAAGAATCTATAAAAATGGTGCACACTTTCTCCTAAGGTCACGCTGTAGCCACGTCATGTCACCGGTGGCACGTCGAGAACCATTAGTAAGATATAGCAATGATGGGCCGGTCACGCTGAGATGACTGGGGCGAAATGGAGGGGTGGCGACGGAGCAAATGGACTGGAAGGGAATAGATGGGAGATAAGTGGAGGTTTTAGAGGGGTGGCACCAGGAAATAGACAACGACACTGGATAGGAATGGCAGTGAGGGCGTGATAATAGCAGCAGAGGACACACACACACACACACACACACACACACACACACACACACACACACACACACACACACACACACATGACACATCAATATCAGGATATAACGGGAATAAAAAAAAAAAAAAAAAAACACACACACACAAGGGTCGAGTAACAATGTTCGAATTTTGAGGGAAAACATAAGGCAATAAAAATTTTGATACAGAATGCGAATGAGGAAGGAGGAACCAAAGCCCGGCCAATGACCTGCTGCCTTGCATGTCCCCAGCCGGCCCCGCCCTTCGCCATGCAGGTGCGGAAGTGTCATTAGTTGGACTCCCGCCGCGTCAGTCAGCAGTTCTCAATAACCAGGTTCACCGCATCACCTCCAGCCTAACAATACTCGGCACTCACCAGACTCTCCGTGTCAGTCAGCCATTACGTCAGTACTATCAAGAGGAAGAGCAATACAGCTACTTACAGAACACCTGGCGTCACTGGAGTTGTTTTTACACGCAAGGAATCCATTATTATGCCAGACAGCCAGCAGTAACCATCCACTTCCCACCAATCCAGTCAGACCTAAATCACTTCTCTTGTTTCCTTAGTTTTACTCGTAAACCTAACAAAGGAAAGCCAAATAAAGGTACGGAGAACAATATTTTTCTTGCTCTTGTTCATTTTTACGGGTACAGATGAAGAACCATATTTTTACACGATCTGATCAATTATGAAGGCTATTTTTTTTTTCGAAATCTGCAGAGATGAATATGCATGCTCTTACCGATGATTTTCCCTAATAAGAGAGTAGAATCCTTGCTAAAGTATCCAAGAATCATGAAAACGCCCTTGAAAACCCAAATAACTCCCACTACAGCTTGTTGAAAGAGGTGGAGGTGAGAGGTCGAAACTTTTAAGGAAATAAAAGCACTGATAGAAGGATGGCGGTGACCATGAGGGCTGAGGAGCAGAGCTGGAAGTGACGTGACATGACATACGAGAGAAAAGGCAAATAGAAATTCCATCTAATATAATCTGAAAAATCACACACCAACACATTCTTCCTCTCCTCCCTCTCTCTTTACACATTAGCAGGGGCCGCGGTGAGCAGTCCACGCAGCAGGTAGGGAGGCAGCCACCTAACACCTGGTTCCCTTTCTTCCGTGTGCCGGGGTGCAATCATTAACATTCGCTCACAACACACCTGGACGCTTCGATATTCCGTTCATTCATCGGGACACCAACCAACCAACGAGGGCTGTTATATCATAGCGTGAGAGAGAGAGAGAGAGAGAGAGAGAGAGAGAGAGAGAGAGAGAGAGAGAGAGAGAGAGAATATGACGATAAAAAAAAATGTAGACAAAGACACGAACAAACGAATAACAGAAGAAAAACTCACTAAGGAAAAGAATTAAGAAAAAAACAAAACAATAAATGAAACAAATGCAAAGGAAGAGCAAGGATATAAATAAAAAAGAAAAACAACAACAGAGACATGATGAAGGAGAGGAACAGAGTAAACAAATAATAAAAATGAAAGTAGAAAAGAACATAAGTATAAGAATGAGGTAAGTTGTACAGCACTTAATTCTGACTCAAGTCCTTCATAGCACGTGTTGAGACCTGTCAGGGAAAGGAGTTGGAGCCATCACCCTCTCATTACCACAGACAGGGGGTTAGATGTCATGGACGCTCTCTCTCTCTCTCTCTCTCTCTCAGCATCTTTTAGTACATTATATTCTCCATTGTCTTCAACTTTCTTTCTTTTTATATTATTCTCCTCTTTTTCCTTGTTTTTGTCTCTAAACTTTCTAACATTTTCTCTCTCTCTCTCTCTCTCTCTCTCACAGAACCAACCACATTTATTTCCTTTCGTCCCATGAAAGAAGTTCCCCCTCACTCTCCCTCTCCCTCTCATTCTACAATCCTCATCTCACCTTCCCCATTGTGTCAGAAGCCCCTCACTCTGCTCACCATTCACCAGTACCCATCACCTCACCTCTCCTCTGCCCCTGTCATGCCTTGTATCCAGACGTGCCATCACTGTGCCTTCTCCCCTTCCTCCCCGTCCCCTTCTCTCTCTCTCTCTCTCTCTCTCTAGACAGCTGCTGGTAAACTTGAGTACTCTTACGCTCCTCAAGAATCTACGAAGGTTCTCTTTGTACACAGAACTTTAACGTGTTTGTAAGGAGAAACATCTGGTTCCGCCCTTTCAATTTTTGTTATCGCAGTTTCATATGTAAAAGTTATAACGTTTAATGGGAACGGGCCGAACACGTCACGCGCCGAACAGATGATAGATGGGTACAAGACAAGTAAAGTAACAGAATGGCAAACAAGCGATGGTAAGAGAGGGCAAAACAGGCAGAAGAGATGAGATCAGATGAGATAGGTTCGATGGAATGGCCTGAAATAGATGGATAACTGACACAGATCGATGGGGAAGGTGGAGGGAAGTCTTGTACAATGTATTTCTAGCTGCTGTGGTTGTTGTTGTTGTTATGAGCATGAGAACAAAAATAAATAAAGGAATCTGCAAGAAACCGCCAGTCTTCCATGTGACAGTCCCTGCTTTAAATATACTTACACTTCCACTAATCATCATCCTTTTACCTTATCTAATCTTCTAAAATCTCCTTAATGACTGAACCATGTTGTAAGTGATGATGACGAACCCTCCACTGGATTGAAAAAGGGTTATCTGACGAGGGTTACGTGCCTTGAACCCCAACCTATCGACACTGCCTCACTGTGTATTATTGAGGCCTGTGTGGCAGTGGTCTATGTAAGTAATGTTCCACACCCACATACAGTCCGCCACCACACGACCCGCCGCGCCGCCCCACCCCGCCCACCACTCTCGTCTGTCATACTCGCCATCACATCAACACGTCCCACTCATGGTCGATGTTAAGTGAGTGACTGTAAATTCTGCCAAAGAACAAGATAGTTTTTGCATTGCACTCCAATAATGAATGTGTGCATGGAGAGCCTCTATACAAGCCATAATTTTCCTTTTCCTTCAGTTAACAGTAAAAGGAATTCGGGTTTTGTTTTTGTGTAGGGTTATTGCGCAAGATTTCAGGCAACGAAATTCAGAAGACATACTAATTATGAAATACGAGAGAGAGAGAGAGAGAGAGAGAGAGAGAGAGAGAGAGAGAGAGAGAGAGAGAGAGAGAGAGAGAGAGAGAGAGAGAGAGAGAGAGAATGGCAGCCCCGTGCATTACTCGATTTGTTGTTAAATTTTTCATGTGACAGACCAACCAGGCACTGGGGACTGCAAGGCCTGGAAGGGAGGCCGCCTGCCATCCACCAGTCACGACCATCGCCACAACTCTCACGTTTCAGCTTTTTCCCCTCTACTCTTATCACTATACATAAAAAAAATGCATCTTACAAGGTTTTACACCTTCCTCTACGGCGGTGTGGACATCCAGCCATCACCACACAGCAGTTCAAGGTGAGTGAAGAGTTACCGAGCAGGTCCAGCTGACTGACTGGGCTCATACTCGTCTAACTTGTAAATTAATTGCTCATTCAGGACGAAGAAAAAATCAAAGAAACACGATCTTCCTTCTTAGTACACGAGTACAGAATTTTTCAAAGTGAAACATTTATGCTTCGATATCAAGTGACAAGAGGCCAGCTTGTCCCCAGCATTCACCGGCAAAAAAGACCTTGTCTCGCTCTGTCCTCGATGTGGCCAGCGATATGGGAGGCAGCTGCGGACAACAGTGACTCTTTCTCCCTTACCTTCTTCCTCTCTCGTCTCTGGGCGGGGCTTCCATCCTCCCAGTCTCGGCCACCTGCACGTGGGGCGGGCGGGTGCTGGAGGATGCTTTCGTCGCGGTTTTGAACGTCTACGTGGCTCAGACTGTGTCCTCGGTGATGGGTGAGGCTGCACTCAAGCTTGTCCCGTCGGGGTGTGTGTCGGGGCTGCGGCAGAGGATCTTCAGAGGAGCTTCGAGTTCCTTTGTGATAAAACGAGTAACTTCCTTCTCTCTTGCGCATAACTCCTCCTCCTCCTCCTCCTCCTGTCCCTCCTAAAAAACTAAAGGCACCTCCAGCGAAGCTACTAAAGCCACCAACATGTCTGCCAAAAGCCTCGGCCCCAGACAAAAAGCCTTCCAGAAGTCCCCCGCCATCCCGCTCCTTCGCCCGTCTTTTCTTGAGGGCGCGAAGATTGGGTAGCGTTTGATATCGTCGTGGAGTAGACATGGCACAAGTTTTTCTGCTGCTTTTCTTATGCGCAGCAGGAGTGTGAGCGCACCTGGGCCATCAGAAGGTCATGGCAAGCCAGGGCTATCCAGCAGCGGGGCCCCACCGTTACTCCGGCAGTGGCGGCTGCAGTGTGGTGGAGATGGCTGCGGCACTCAGTTACACACACTGGTTACACTTGATGTTTGCAACTTTCTCAAGAAGCCATTTTTTGCCTTTAGTCACTTTTATGGGTAAACACTTCAATATCACAATGATTTTGTTCACAAATTTTCCGAGCTGTTATTTTCTTGGTCCCCACCCCAAGAGTCAGTCCTTCGCGGTACAAACGTCATCGGCTCGAGTCACTGCCGAGCACACGCACAGAAGACAGGGATGCACCGTTTTACTAAACGTTATCACGACAGATGTGCCATCCAAAGGCATCAATAGTCACACAAGTCACAAGTAGTTATCGCTAGGTTATACTCATTTTCCTCACAACGTCGTGCAGATTCCTTCCTTACTCTCAACACACGCTGCACTGTTAACAAGTCAGTACCGCCAAGCCACGCCAAATGGCTGGCGGGCTTTAGTAAACCAACTGCACTACTCGCTAGATCTCCACCCGCAGCCCCACACCCAAACACATGACAGTTGGACGTGAACTGTTGCGTCGACGCGTCCCGTCCGTAACACACACACACACACACACACACACACACACACACACACACACACTTCGCCTCAGGCCTTTCGCATCCGACACTACGTCGATAAAACTAATAAAATATTGAATTTATTCAATTAATATAACTTGTGTGCTTAAAGAAAAAAATACCGAAGTAATAGTAGTAATAGTAATAGTAAAAAGTGGCGAAGTTGTAGATTCTGGCGGCATCTGATAACAAAAGGCAGTTTCCACTTAAGCCAGGAAACACGTTAGTGATCTGTTTCTATTGCCCTTTTAAAGTCTCCGCCGAACGCGTGAGGCAGGATCCCTGTTTCGGAATGCTGTGGGGGAGTCGTCGTCCATGAAGTGAATGGGAGATGAGGCGAAGAAGGAGAAGAAATGTAGAGAACGGAACGTGGCGGGAACAAGCAAGAGGGATCTCCGCCCGCACCTCGCCAGCCTCCCCCATCCTCCCCCCAGCCAGCATGTGTTGTTCCTTCCGCTGCTGCTGCTGCTGCTGCTGCTACTACTGCTGGCCGATGATTACGTCCTGTGTTCTCCGTCCAGACATTATCTTTGTTCTCAACTAGTACCGTCAACAAGATCCTCCTGATCAATCACCAGCACAGACACAACATGTGAGGCAAATTACTCACATTGTTGAGTAGTTTAAAATATTACATCAGTTATCATCATGTCCTATTGAGCAGTGAGTCAAACCAAGGCAGTAATGCTCCATAACCTTTCCCTACACAAATATCGTAGTTTCATTTTCCTTATATAACCAAGATAACCACATTGATTACCTATCTATTAAGCATGGGTAGGTGGTGCTTATCTTCGTCCCCGCATATCACGCTGCTGTGTTCCTGACCCACTGGGAGGTATATGTAAGCGAGAGTCTGGGACATGGTTGATGAAGTCCCGCACCCCCGACTCACGGTCACGCTCGGGCCGCACCAAGGGAGGATGTGGTCTGCTTATAACAACCTGGGACCCGCCCTGAGCCGAAGCACACCACTATGTCTAGAGTTACGGTGACCAGGTTCTGTGATATCTCCAGTGCTCGACCTACACTGATCAACTTTGCTCTCTGATACCACGCGAGAAATTTGCCAAACACTAATCTAACAACCACTACTAATACTATGACTACTAGTACTATTACATGTCACTGTGTTCTGATTTGCCCAACCGTAAGTAAGCTCTCAAACTTCCCACTCCCATTTACCTTAATTAACATCACCCTACGTACTCAGTCTTCTCTTTAAATCACCACTAAATTAATATGAATTTTAGCAAGTAAGTTCGTCCCATCCCACTACCTGCCAATCCACGTGCTCTGCTAAAAGTATCAACAGTAATAATCTCCTTTCTGCATAGACACGTGCTTTCATAATTTGTAGAGTCATTCATCCCACCCAACTATGAAGCACACTCATCAATCCTTCGTTCCCCACACACACACACACACACACACGTATACATAACTGGCATCGATTTACACTCTGATATTGCACAGATCCAAACACATTGCCATCGCACGTGATAGCTTTTAGTGGTACAGACTCAAGGATAAACGATTGGCGAGATATCTACGTATTGGTAATTTTAGGTTGTATGTGTTATGAAACAGGAGGCATAATCAGTGTTCCTTTTCTTCTTGTGTTTGCCTCCCTACTCCTGCGTCGAGGAAAAGAGAGAGAAAAAGACATGAAAAATAAAAGTGTAGGAAAAGAACATTATAAACAACTATGAAGTAGGAACAGGATATGAAGGGAAAAATAGAGAAAAAGGAGATTAAAGAGGAAAAGGAAGAAGGGAGAGAACGAAAAATATGAAGAGACGGCGAGGGAGAGAAAGGGATATGAAAGGATGAAAAGGGAGAGAAAAAGGAGATGAAAGGGAACAAAAGGACATAACAAAGCCTTCCTACCCCTGTCATCGTCTCCCCTCCTCTGCACTGTGAACAGGCGTGACACTCAGCTGTGGGTGGAGGGCGTGGTCACGTATGGCATTCATATTATCGTAATTACCCTTTCTCGTGTGAGAGACAGCTAACTACGCCATGCTCCATATCTTGGTGGTGGTGGCGGCGGACGGAGAGGGCGGGGAGAGCTGCACCATTCATGCCCCGCCAACCATAATTCCCTTTAACATACAATTATTCCAGTTTCACTAAAAAAATCCAATTCCCACAGCCCTATTTTCCAGTACAGCAAAGGAGGACCCTTCTATACTGCCAGGAAAATACACATCCAGTGAAATGGCATTACTGGAGCGGATGCAAGGAACTCCACTGACAGGTTTGAGTGGAGGATGCCTGTGTCTGACAGCTTTCCAACGATTCCTCTGACTTTCACGTTTTCGGTCTGTTTGAATATCACGCAGAACTGTTTCATACTGCCAAATAAGTGAATATTATGTTGTTCTGCATTGCGCTCTTCGAAGAAAAGGCAAAAGTTAGTCGTGTTGTGGCGGTTCAAAGATAACTGCAGTGTCTGTCTTGAGTTTCAGCAGTACGAAGTCTTTCTCACGCTTGACCAATAACGTCGATAATTTCCTATTCTTCGGATAACTAAGCATTGTGGCGCAGTCTCACAATAACTCCTCACAATTCATGCACGCTTCTGAGCCACGCACGCGAAGCTACCTACTCCCGCCCCCTCACCCACACACACACACACACACACACACACACACACACACACACACACACACACACACACACCTATCATCTCCTCACCCCTTGAGTCGTGACGTGCTTGTGTCTGTGTTCAGAGTCCTCTCGCTTAAACTGTCCCCAAGCGCTGTAAAACTGTAAAGACACCTTTGTGCAACGTAATGGTGCTGAAGTGAGGATGGTTTGTGCAGTTAATGGCTCGCCTCCTCAATCCCCTACACACGCTATGGGTCACGCCGGCAGCTTTTCTTTTCTCCTTTCCTTTTGTCACTTCTGGTAATGACGTGAGCTTTGCCGCCCCAGCTTTCGTCTAACAGTTTCTGGGAAGCTTATGTAAAGACGAACGGTGAAGCGGTTTGTGGAAGAAGGGAAAAAACACAAAGAAAAAAAGTGTATGCACCTGCGTATTTACCTTGTGGCGATAGGTCTCAGGCACGTGTTTACCAAAGACTTCCAAGGGTTCACGTACCTGGGGAAAGAGAAGAAAACTGTTAGTGGCACTAGCAAGGAAGGGAGCTAGGTGGGGGTGGGAGAGCGTGGGCAGGTGAGGCTCACACCTGGTTCAGCCTTCAGGGTAAATTTGGAGGTATCGATGCTCCTCACGTCACAGGTATTAAGAGACGCTCCCACCTCCCTCCCCTCTCTCATAGTACTCTACCCCCTGCTAGTCTCCTCTTTATTTCTTATCTGAGGTTGTTACTAAATTGCTAACTTATAACATCAGAGGTTTTATCTATTCATGACTGCAAACATGGGCTTAAGTACTCTCTCTCTCTCTCTCTCTCTTAACCCTACACACTAGAAGAGAACAATACCTAAATCAAAATAGACAACTAAAATAAACCCGCGAAAATGGAACAATCAAAACATTACAGGCCACAGAAAGAGTAAGAAAAAAAAAAAATCCTGAAGGTAATTTCATCTGCACTGTATACGTGAAGGAATACGTGTTCGTGCGGTGCGTGTCCGTGTACCAAGCGCTGCCTCACACACCTCGCATCCACGTACTAACAAAATATCTTCACCGTTCTCGTTTTTTTTTTTCTTGAACTCGAATAGCACTTTCATGACTAGCAGGGCAGCGAGTGAACCTGGGAGTGAGGCGTAGAGTGGTGACGCAGTAACTTGGTGCTGGTAAGTGTTAGGTTGTGGGTGTGGGTACTGTGGCCGAGAGGGGACTGGGAGAGCAGCGGGCGTAACACACCACACAATGAAAGAACCCTGACTATGCAAAATGGCAGAAAAAAAAGTGTGTCCAGGTGAGGTATATACGCAAGAGGATTGTCAGGAAGGTAGCGACGAGGCAAAAAAAAAATAAAAATAAAAATCCCCAGGAACAGGTGGGCAACATATCAGTGAGGCAGGCAGGTGCGGGGGTGAGCGAGCGTTCCTCAATGTAAGTATACCAAGGTTGACTCAACTCACTCATCCATGGCAGACAGTCTTTGGAAACCTCACCTACTACTCTGGTCTGCCCCCGGACGCTTCTCACAACACACACTCGCATTATCAAGCACAGTATCTATATATCCCCTTCTTACAACATTATCTCTTCCCAAGCAGCTGCGTGCAGGCAATGTTTGAGGATTTCGAGAAGCTTTAGTTAGGATCCAATCAGGTATTGATCTTCCCTCACTCAGCATATCTGTGCAAACCCTCGCGTAACGTTGCTCCGAGTTCAAACATAACGATCTATTGGAATTCTCGTTTGCATGGGATCACTTCCGCGTGTTGCTTCTCCGCACGTAACCTCGAGTAGGGGGCAGAGAGAGGGCTGCCTGGGAACACAGCCACGTGGGGCACCGGGCTGGTATGCTGAGGGTACTTTTCCGGGATAATACTGTGAGGGTACAATGGTTCTCTCTCTCTCTCTCTCTCTCTCTCTCTCTCTGTCTTCTGTCCTTTTATGCACCTTTACTAGCATTCCTCTGTAGTTCTTTCTTTGAGCCACGCCAGCCGTCTTATCAATGTGTCATCAATAAAAAAAGTGACAAATATATCTATCTACTATCAAATTCCATCACGAGACTCCTGGGATAGGGTAACTCATTTCATAACTTATATGTGTTATTGTTACACGGGTTGCTGAGAAGAAATTATTGTATTGTTGGCAAAGTGCGACAACTATAATTCTAATACAGTAACCCCTTCAAGGTTGCGCTTTCTATGAACTTCTCTACTGTTGGGTAGTAAAAGAAGGCGGAGACTTTAGGGTTTGTGTTGAAGGGAATAACTACGGTATTTTTGCAGTAGTTTTATTTATTCATTTATCTATCTCATAATGTAGGAGAAATCACCTATACATGGTAAATAAAGGGTGTTATTGCTGATGGAATAAATGTATTGGACGGGTAACTCAAGAATTAATGAATTACTATTTTTTTTTTTTTTTTTTTTTTTTTTTTTTGTGTGTGTGTGTGTGTGTGTGTGTGTGTGTGTGTGTGTGTGTGTGTGTAAGTCATCTTGGTCGTCTGCTGGTCACCCAGTCAGCCTTCTCCATTACGGAGTAAGCTCAGAGCTCATACATCGATTTTCGGGTAGGACTGAGACCACAACACACTCCACACACCGGGAAAGCGAGGTCACAACCCCTCGAGTTGCATCCCGTACCTACTTGTTTTTAGGTGAACAAGGGCTACACATTAAGAGGCTTGCCCATTTGACTCGCCGCTTCCCGGGACTCGAATCTGGACCCTCTCGGTTGTGAGCCGAGCGTGCTAACCACTACACTATGCGGTGTGTGTGTGTGTGTGTGTGTGTGTGTGTGTGTGTGTGTGTGTGTGTGTGTGTGTGCACGCGCTCGATCACTGAACATTGGGGAGGCAAGCACACACAAAGCGACACACTTATCGCAAAACAATGAGCCTTTCATTGCCGGCTTAGAGGAGTTCGCCCCCTGCCAGGCCCCAGCCTGTCCATGCCCGTGGCAAGGCGGCGCTGGCTGAGAAGACGCAGGATGACTCTCCACTCCTGCAAATGGACACTTGCGTGATAAGATCAACTTTTTTCACTTGTCCGATCCGTAACTATATTCACTGGAGTCCTCTGTGTGTCACATGCTCGTCGTACAAGTGAGCTTTCTTTTACAAATTCAGTTATCGAACTATTTACAACTACATATATTTATTTAACTATTTTTATATAGCTATTCCTATTTTACCCATAAGTTTCTTTATGTATACAGTGAGTTATCTTATTATTCATAACTATATTCAGCTATTTGTTGGGGTATTCCCATGCAGGTTTTTTTTTTTATTTTTCCTATTGGTTTACATTTATGTATACATGAATTTATGTAACTATTTACAATTTTCTTGTTGATTGATTTCTATGAGTGTCTAATGTATTTTACAATTTTCATATGTAAGTGAGCGAAAAATGAATTCAAACTCAGCCTTACTATGCATTTTAAGTAAGTTATTGCAACAATTGTTCTCTGTTAACATTCGGAAAACTGTAAAATTAAAATATTTGCGTGAACACACATAAAAAGAAAAAAAGAGATTAATTTAAGTCTTTTCTAGGCCACAGAGACGTTTAAGAGCTTACTGTATAAAATCAAGCGTTTTAGAAAGTAGTACAAGTGATGGTGGGAGAAATTGTCAAACAGTGAAAAGATAAACAAGAGAAGAGAACGAGCCGAAGATGCCTTATATATCTAATACGTAGGCAGTGTCTGTCTCACCGGCTTTTGTGGCGCTCAATTGTGAATGCCACGCTTCATCAGGACCCCACGCATGCTCGGGGTTCTGCACACAAGTCACGGGGCAAGCGAGGTGAGATGGCACATGCTTCACGGAGAAACTTTTCCACTGTGACGACGCGGAGGGAGAATGCAATATATATCTAATGGCTCGTGTGTGTGTGTGTGTGTGTGTGTGTGTGTGTGTGTGTGTGTGTGTGTGTGTGTGTGTGTGTGTGTGTGTGTGTGTGTGTGTGTGTGTGTAAGATGGACATTGACGCAAAGCAACAAGAAAGAAGAAATGAAAGTGCCCATTGAAATGCCAGATCCTACAGAGAAAACAAGAAACAATATTCAAAACTGGAGGATAAGTGTCGTGTCTTTTCATTTATTTCATCTTTACTATTGGAGAGATCACTTTAGTAGATAGCAACGTACACATTCCCATCTCCCATTACTCCTTGATGTCGGAAGTCAGCCTGGCTCTCACACTGCCCAGAGATTACAAGAGGAGTTTGCCGCCGCTATAGAGGTCGTCGTATTCTTCTCTTCTTTTTTATACATGATACTTAATTCTGGCCTTACATGACTAAGCGTGAAGTGGAACCTCTGGGAACAGTACTTGCGAGGCTGAACAGTGTAGCGTTACAAGTACAAGAAAAAAAATCCCTTGATATGTGAGTTGGGATATAAATAAGATACAGTACAGATCTCTCTCTCTCTCTCTCTCTCTCTCTCTCTTTCTCACGGCTGCTAACTGATCCTTGTTTGGTACCCACTCATAGCAAGTTTCGCTCGGCAACATACTTTCTCATGACATTTGCTTTAACTTCTCCCGCCCAAGTCATCAGCTTCTTAACCATGACACGTACTCTTAGACAAAAAAAGAGGAAAAAAAAAAAAATAATCTCATAACTTCATACAACAAAACTATTTCCTCATTATCATTACTCTATTATTTTTTTTCGTAAAGAACAATATACCGAATGTAGAATACGTCAGGAAGGAAATTAGCATGAATATAAGACATAAGTTCACGAGTGACTATTAGTAACATCTAACACGCAGAAGAAGAAGAAAAGGAACACTCATAAAGCATCAAAGGAGACGGAGTAAGGCGAGAAGGTAATAAGCCGCAGGGAAGACTACTAGGAAAGGTCACCACTGGGAGTCTACCTACTAAAGAAGGCGCACGAAAAAGTCACGAGAAAATAAACCAGATATTGTGATTACTGAAAGGAGTCAGGCCGTGCATAATGCGAGAGAATACTGCTAGTTAGATGGGAGGGACGGAGGGAGGGAAGAAGGGAAGAAGGGCTGGCTGGTATCTCCCTTGTGGCTGGCGTGTAGGTGGGAAGGATTACGAGAGAAAGAAAACCAACTGAGTAATGGTAGACTCAAATATACTGGCATTACTAAATTTGGCAGAGAATCAAGTTTTAGAACATACAACGTTACTATCATCCTAGACGCGTGATTAAAACAAGATAAGAATAAATTACTAATCCTTCTCCTGTTTCCCGCGCACACACACACACACACACACACACACACACACACACACACACACACACACAGAGAGAGAGAGAGAGAGAGAGAGAGAGAGAGAGAGAGAGAGAGAGAGAGAGAGAGAGAGAGAGAGAGAGAGAGAGAGAGAGAGAGTAAACAAGCAGGAAGAAAAAGACAAAAAAAGAGAAAATCAGCAGGAATTATGAAACAGCATAAGCATAATAACAATACATGGGAGTAAGAAATATGAACCGGGCGGAGTAAAGCGGAAGGTGGTCCAGCAACATGTTCAAGTGACTCAGCCCGTGACCCCGCGCTGAGGATGGCCTGGGTGTACCCTGACCCCGCGCTGCCTCCAGGCGAACACCCCACACACCACACGCCGCTCTCCACGACATCCTCGCGTCCTGAGGGAAGCCATTGGTAACCCGTCTTGAATGGCACTTAAACACCAGCTTTCTGAAGGCACCTTTGGGCGGCGTGACGACCAGCGATTACTCAGGAAAGGCAACACAGATGAAGTCGTGAGAGAATCTTGTTTGTTCCCTCCCTCCGCACTGCTCCTGCACAGCTGCCAAACGCTAAACACATGCACCGTAAAAAAAACTCAAACAAAATCACCTCAGTACGGAGTCTGTGAACCTGACCGGTCCAGATCCCACGTTAAATCGCCGGCGGTGTGCTCTAAGTGGGGCAGCGAGGGGCCTTGAGGCTTCACCCGCGCCCCGCAACGTAACGGGACGAGTGAGCGGAGGATGGGTCCAGCCTGGCTCCTGTACACTGCTCGCGGGTACCTGAGCTCGGGGTGGCTCTTAGACCGTGTTCCACAACGTTTCCTCACATCACCTTGACAATTTTTCATCACTACGGCCACTGAGATTTTCATGAATACTTTCAGGTCTCTAGTGACATTTGAACACAGATTCTGCTTCATCAGTGGGGAAAACATCATCACCTTGACAACTTTTCAACACTACAGTAGATCTAGAAGTTTTGATGAGTATCTTTATGATTCTAGTGACAACTGAACAAAGCTTCTCCATCATTATTAGTGAAAAAACAATCCATGAGAACGCGATTAATGATCATTTGTATGGCCTTTGTGAATAGTTTTAGTGAAAGCCCACAGCGTTTATAAGATTACATGCCTTGTTGAGATAGCATGGGGCGGAATCCCAGATGCGTGTCATCTTTTTATAGGGGTGCTGCTACATGCTTCTTTTTTTTCTGTAGTTTGGGGAATAAGAAAAAAACAAGCTGAAGGTAATGTTAATGACCTGTAGATATCTTGTATTGTAGCCTCTCGCTCGCCTTGAGATGATGATGATTATTATTATCATTATTATTATTATTATTATTATTATTATTATTATTATTATTCGTAGTATAGCAGTAGTAGTGGTAGTGGTATTGGTGGTGGTTGTGGTGGTGGTGGTGGTGGTGATGATGTAGTAGTAGTAGTAGTAGTAGTAGTAGTAGTAGTAGTAATAGAGGTAGCAGTAGCAGTAGCAGTAGTAGTAGTAGTAGTAGTAGTAGTAACATTAGTAGTAGTAGTAAAAGTAATCTAGGTTGGTCTTTTATCTTAGTTACAACTACTTTATTTGTTTATTGCACAATTAGATTTATTATTTTTTTCTTGTTAACCTTTGCACGTGTTAGCAGTCAGTGTCTTGTGTTTACATGTGAACGAGGCGTGTTTCTTATTCGAATACGGCAATGGTGTCAGAGTCTTGCTTGCATTCTTTCCACATTTCACGCAGAACCTCTCCTGGTCAGCTACTATTTACAGGTTCACGGGAAAAAAGAGTAAAGAAGCGAGGATTTGCCGCAAAACACGAGAAAAGTGTCGGCTTCCACGCACCAGGGCGGGACCGTTGTGCCAAGAGATGGATCAGGCAAACACTCCGCTGCATCCACATTCCCTCGGCGTGTTGGTCACCCTCTATAAGTCACACACACACACACACACACACACACACACACACACACACACACACACACAGATCGACAGTTTACTGCTTATAGTTTCATTATATACACGTAAAAAAAAAAAAAAATGCATCACTTCTGAATGTATATAGTTAACAATTACACACGTACTAAACAGCCTTATCCTACAAAATAATAAAGCGAAATGCATGGTATACACACACACACACACACACACACACACACACACACACACACACACACACACACACACACAGATAGACAGACAAAGACATGCACATACACCTGACAAATATGAAGAGGAAAAAGGAGGCTTAAAAATCAGAGCAGATTAATGGCAAGAATGACTGATAAATAAAGAATGCTTATGGCCTTTCGAGTGATTGAGCGTAAGTTTGGCTCCTTGCAGCTTCCTCTATGTTTCTTATGCTCTTATTATATTATCTTAAAACATAAAATAGGGTTAAATAGGAATATCAAAACGATGGACTACATTTACATTGAATAAAAAACGAAGAAACAGGAAAGAAAGATGTCTACAAGAATCGTTAAGAAATAAAAAAGTTGTCGAATATCACACACACACACACACACACACACACACACACACACACACACACACACACACACATAAACAGGTAGTCACTCATTATCAAGTCTCGCAATCAATCACTCATCCCCTGTGGTGCTGCCCCTCCCAATCACTCCCACACGATCAGTCCATAAAACAAGATGTCTCCCCCCCCTGATATACAATCCTCGAGTCCTCCCTCTCTGCCCTCCCCACCCTCTGCCTTCGTCCCGTCCCCTCTCTCCTCCCCCGGTGAGGCAGGGAAGGCTGGACACGTCATTAGCGGTCAGTTCATTACGATAAAATATATGAGGCCTTTTGTTTCTACTTTATTATTTCAATGATTGCTCTCTGACCGCGTCCAAAAGGGTAGATTTATGTGTGGCTTTGAAATATGTATGGATAATTAAAAGAGTGCGGCTAATGATGGTTAGAATAATAATAATGATGGTGAGTATAATAGTAGTCTTAGTAGTAGTAGTAGTAGTAGTAGTAGTAGTAGTAGTAGTAGTAGTAGTAGTAGTAGTAGTAGTAGTAGTAGTAGTAATAATAATAATAATAATAATAATAATAATAATAATAATAATAATAATAATAATAATGATGATGGATCTTGATCTTTTTTCCTTTAAACGTAACAAAACCTGCTCCGTGTAGGCCTGCTGGCATCTTACAGAGCGAGAGACAAGAGAGAGAGAGAGAGAGAGAGAGAGAGAGAGAGAGAGAGAGAGAGAGAGAGAGAGAGAGAGATTGCGACGCATTATTTCTTTTAAATCAATATTTCAGTTGCAAAATACACAAGGTTGATTCTTTAACATAAATGACATTATCAATTATGCATTTTTACTTATCTTTTTATCTATTTCCCTTTAATTTCTTATAACCATCATCATCACCATCATCATCATCATCATCATCATCATCATCATCATCATCATCATCATCATCATCACCCAACTGCAAGACCGTAACTTTCTCAAACACTGCCACTTATAGCCTGCCTAAATATCTCATTCCCAGCAAAACTTAGCCCACCTCTCCATCTCACCTCGCCACCACCAAGCAAACACTTCCCCTGATTCCTGGCAGTTCAGGTGCTGGCGTTATCCCAAGTAAGGGCGACTAATTGAATTACACGGTGGTCAGGTGCATAACACGTATACCGACACTTCATTAATCAGGCGCTAACGACACAATAACGGAGCCTTAACTAACGCGGCGCCAGCTCCTCCCCCACTCAACACCTCGCGCTCTTATTAACAAAGAAGAAAAATGAGTCGAGTCAGGATACGCTACTTTCCGTTTTAAAGAGGGTTTCTTTCCATTAGGCCTCCGTGCCTCGCCTCATTACAACCGCAGACAAGTCCCGCCCATCATAGTGACAACGTTAACTTGCCTCCTTCAAATCTTGGTGGCAAACACATGAAATTTTAGAGTGTCGATACCTCTGTCTGTTTTATTTAGCTTTGATGAATTACTAATCTATATTGACATTTCCTTATAAAACAGTCCTTCCCATTACAAAGACAACGTTAACTTACCTCCCTTAAATGTAATTATTGGTGATACGTTAGATAAGACGAGAGTTTCAATACCAGTCCGTGAACAACTGTGCTTATAGTATAATAAGTCAGTTCTTTTAAATAAAGTCATAATATCAACAGTGAAAATTGAATTAGGAGTTTGAGAGGATAATTCCCTTCTAAAAGATTTCAATTTCGAATTCTGAGCTAGATGGAGATAAACTGGAGAAAAAGGTTAGCAGTTCTCTCTCTCTCTCTCTCTCTCTCTCTCTGCGTGTGTGTGTGTTTGCTTACGAGGTTGCTACTGGAGAGTACAAGCAATCTACATCAAACGGTGAGATAAATATGAGAAAAAAACAAATATAAAACCCATAAAGCTAACCCAATAGAAAACCATTAACGTAAAAATCTCACTGAAACATCTCCATGAAGCATATCAGGGAATCTCACCTCCGCCTATACCACAGCAGCGAGGGTCCGGAGGCAAGGGAAAGGTGATTCTCGCTGGGAAGTGGGGTCGACACCTGCGTGAGCCACATCATCAGCGCTGGCTGGGAGATGTATGGGCTACGATATTGATTTGCATGTGTTCCTTGGCCAGTCTTCTCAGAAAGCCCTCCATGGCCTCTTAGGTGTGTCAACGAGTGGAGGAAAGGTTAGGGAGAAGAGATCAGGTGGTAAAGACGCGAATATTTCAATAGGTGGGTATCTTGCGACCTAAATCGAGGAGCTGTGATGACGTCAGTTGTATGTTAGCGCATGTATACGGTGTAAGAGTGATTCGAGAGACAGAGACAGAGAGAGAGAGAGAGAGAGAGAGAGAGAGAGAGAGAGAGAGAGAGAGAGAGAGAGAGAGAGAGAGAGAGAGAGAGAGAGAGAGAGAGAGAGAGAGAGAGAGAGAGAGAGAGAGAACCTACCCTCCCCCAACGAAAGAAAAAAAATAAATATATAAATAACAAAACGTCTATATTCTCATTACCATGCAAAATAATTTAACATCCTAACAGATGCTCTCAAACTCACTTTTGACTTCCTTTCCCTCTATAAAACCTCACCGACACAGCATCATAACACTTTACCACTAAAAACTTACCAAACCCGAGAACACCTTCCCAACAAACCCCCGGGACCTCTAAAACACATCGGCCCACATCGGTCACACGCGCTGGCTAACTATCACCGTCTTTCGAAAGTGACTAAGCTGCTGTCAGAGTACGAGGGAGGGAAAGTTTAAGAGGGAGTCTCAGGATTCTCGTCACCTTGAAAACCGACCTCGCAACTCCATGATTAACGACAAGTAGATAGTGAGGAGTCTTCCAACACGAAAAAAGTGGTTCCCGAGTTTCTCAGTGGCAGGGTCGTCGCCGGCGCTGAGTTCCCCACAACAAGCAAGATAGGGAGAGGTGGGGCAGAATATATATGAGTAGGTTGGAGCAGGTTAGAGTAGGTCTATCTAAATAAAGAAAGACTGGGTTCACGGAGGAGGAGGTGACCTTGGAGGAAAGTAACAGATGCGCCTCCTGTACCGGATTGAGACACAAGGAGGAGGAAGAGGAGGAGGAGGAGGAGAAAGAGGAGGAGGAAAGGCCAAGTTTAAGGAGCCTCGTGAAATAGAGATACGTCATGAAAGCTGAGCGTGGCGTGTGAAGGGTCAAGAGGTCACGGTCTTGAGGAATACAACTTATTTAACTGACCTAGGTGTGCCGACCATCAACGATCACCATGACAGTAAAGAAAGAGGAGGAGGAGGAGGAGGAGGAGGAGGACCGGAACTAAATAGAAACGAAGGGAACGACAATAGCAAAAGCAATGAGAATAACGACAGAGAGAGAGAGAGAGAGAGAGAGAGAGAGAGAGAGAGAGAGAGAGAGAGAGAGAGAGAGAGAGAGAGAGAGAGAGAGAGAGAGAGAGAGAGAGAGAGAGAGAGAGAGAGAGAGAGAGAGAGAGAGAGAGAGAGAGAGAGAGGAGATGCGTTGATGGCAGTGTTACCTTCTGATTTACTTTGGCGAGAGGGTGAAAGTGATGAGGTATGACTAATAAAGAAGGAAAGGACGGACGGAGGGAGGGAGAAGGGGGAGGGAAAAGGGCGGGAGTAAAGTAGGTAGGAGGGAAGGAGGATGGAAAGCTTGAGATACGACCGTCGTAAACTACTTGACGGCGTGCAAGCTTACATACCATGAAAAACGCTGCTGGAACGAGAGGGGTGGGACGAATGGAAGGGTAGCTATGAAGATGGGAAAGGGATGAGAGCGAGGGAGGTGAGGAGGTAGAGAGGGACTTGCCTGATGGATGAGGGAGTCAAGGAGGAGGATGGGAGGATGAATGAGTGAAGATTTTAGTTAGATTTCAGGGTGGGTTCGAGGAAAGAAAGACGTGAGGTTTTAATGAGGTTATAAAAGAAGGGGGTGAGGGAGCAATTCAGGGCCAGGAAGGAAGGAACAGCAGCACAGCGGGATGCGAACCTTGTGGCCGCCGCGCCTTGGTCTGGCCTGCAGGTGATGGGTGAAGACCTTCGTCACACTCCAAACCATTAGACGGTGTGAGTTTCTTTCTCTTCAGTCGTTCCAGGCATCTCCAGTCTTTAAAATGAGTTATATTGAAAGTTTATACCGTACAACAATATGCTGCTGGTAAAAATACAGTCAATAAAAATCATCGTATTTTTAAAGACTTTTTCATTTCAAAAGGGCTATTTCAAACTTTTTATGGTGATTAGTCAGATTCACGTGTCTTTTTTTTCTTTTCTTTCAGCTGATGGTGTAGAGAGCTTGTTAAACTGCCGGAATCATGAACCCTTGAAAACTAATATTCTCAAGTAGACCATCCTGAAAATAATCAAGGTGAAGAGTGTTTGAGCATGCAGAATGTTACCTCAAGGCATCGGGGAAGCAACACTTATGGAGGCGTGGGCAGCGAGGCACCACTCATCCAGAGTTACGAGGTGCTATGGACCCACAACCCGCCATAAACCCACTCGCTCCCAGGTGGTACAAAGATGAAAACTGCACCTAAATCTCGCGAGACGCCCAAATTGGCACAAAACGGGCAGTAAGCCATATAATAATCCAGCTGTATTAAGATATTACCTCCACCCACACTACGGGCACCTCACTGCTTCGGGTTTTAATTTTTGACATGCCTCTGTAGTTATAAATTGCGTATAACATTTTTAGCACCACGACACCATTTTAATTTTTTTTTTCTGGATACCCATTACTGGATTTTATGAGTTTTTGCGTCTTTTTCGTGATCAAGTGGTTAAAATTCATCTCTAGCTACTCATGTTTACTATCATCTCTTCATTCACTCTACTTTAACTACCTGTGCATGGCTTTATGAAGATTGAAATTTTTTTGTAGTAATGCACTGTTTAACTGGGGAGTTCTAGCGCTGTCATACCTTTCTCCTACCTGTCACAAATCACCAGTCACTTTAAATCTACCGTACTGGCGCTATCATTCCAGCAGGTGATTTTAAGAAGTTTGGAGATTGCTTCTAACAATCAACTGTTTAACAAGGGAATGTTAACCCTGTCCTACCTTTCTCCTCCAGGTCACAGGTCACATTCTTCACCTTGAAAGACAATCCTAAACGTACCGTACTGGCGGGGTCAGTTCCCTCTCTATTTCGTACTCAGGTGAGGCGCTGATTCCTATTGCCAATATAATGAGGACGTGAGGTTAGCGAGGAACGAGGCGTGGTGGGTGTCGTAGAGTGTCTTGAAAGGAGCGTACATGTTCCTGATGTTTTCCTTCTCATTATCGCAAAAACATGTGAAATCTATGATAGCAGCTCATTAACTGCTACTTTTATGAGCATGATACCTTGCAAGGTGTCACACCCCTCGCATTATTGATGTTAGAAAGTAAGTACTGAGAGCAGATTTCTCTTAAGGATATCATGCACAGTTGTGTGACATAAGAGAACATTAAAGAGACCACTACTCCTGTATAAACTAACCGGATATGCGGCACACACACACACACACACACACACACACACACACACACACACACACACACACACACACACACACAGCCAGTATTTGCTATGATAGGATGGCGTAGACAGTCTTACTAGGCCCAATTTCCCGAGGCCTTCACACTTGAATAAGCAAATTGCATCAATATTAGCAAATACAAATACTAAATTAATTGTTGACGGCATGGAAAGCGAATCAAAGAGTTCATTGTCGTCTCTTTGACTTAAATTACACGCCTCGTCTGGAATGTGCTCACCTTCATCTCCTTGACAATCAACTAAACATAATATATTTTCTTGATCAACCTTGGGGAGGAAATATAATTGTTGTATTGAAGTCGAGTGAATCTAGAACAATTTTGATCAACAATTTTTCTTGCTCACTGTAAGCAACACATGGAGTGATCACAAGCTTTTCGAGAAATGAAGAGGATAAACACACTATATTTAACAACTTTTTATGGAATACAATATTTGGAGGTAGCTATAGAACACGAAAAGAGGCGTCAGAATTGTTAATAATTAAGGATGTGCCGAATAGCAGTGAAATGGTTACAAAAAGGTTAAGAGACAAGAAAATGGTGAGCGCTGAATGCAAGACATGAAAGAAAGTGCACTGATCTCCGTCTCCAACATTTATCACTTCATGGAGGTTGCAGAAGCGCAGAGCCAAAGGGCATCATCTAACACAAAAGAGCCTAATTGGTACCAGGCTGGTGGATCACAATGACAATGACCGCTGGAATGAAGAGCGGCAGAACAAGAGAAGCGGCACAAGGGAAGCGTCTCGGCCCCTCACGGCGTGGTATGCATAGTCCTAATTTTTCTCTTTCTCTCAAGGCCTAGCTGGTGGGCTGACACGTGCAGTCTGCAATAGCGCCTACACTGGTCCTTTTTTTGTACCTGCTACAGTTGCCATGAGTTGTCAGAATGGGAAATTTTATAAGGAAATTTAGACATATGGAAAAGGAACCATACTATTTACTTGTAGCTTGGAATTTGGTTGATCAATAAAAATCTAACAAGGAAAAATTATATAAAATTTCTATTCTTATGACACTGGTCCTTTTTTATACCTGCTACAGTTGCCACGAGTCGTCAGAATGTGAGACTTTAAAAGGAAATTTAGGCTTAAGGAAAAAAGAACCATATTATTTACGTGTCGCTTGGAATTCGGTTGATCAAGAAAAAAATATAATAAGAAAAAAATATAAAAAATCTCTATACTTATGAAACACCCAAAAGTTCATTCACTCCTTCAGTAATCTTTTGACTATTATTGAAAAATACAACCCTTACTATCTGAGTGACCTTTTACTCTTTCATCAAGTAAAATTTGCATAAAACTGCGGACACTAAAGTACTGATCTATATTGAACTACCGTATTTTCCTTGATGTTATTATGGTTTAAGAATAATGCTCTATATCTGCACTACACAACACTATCAAGCTTGAAGATACACTAGAGCCGTCGAAAAGCTAACCCACATATCGTGATAGTTCGTCCTCTAGCGTCGAAGTACTGACAACTTTACGGGTTCATTTTGGGTGCGGTGGCGAACAATCTAAGGAGATCCGTGGCCGGGTCAGGGTGAGAAGAGACACGAAAGTAGGAGACAGGGATCCTTCAACTCAACCACAAGATTCCACATCATTGCCAGTTTATAGCCCTCCCTAAAGGCAAGACTGTACATTAGCCTGTCCTGGATCCTCGGGGAATGTGCTGGGATGGGGAGTGGGGAGGGTGAAGCGATAGGCCACCTGAGGCTATCATTAATTAGTCTTACTAGTCAAGTCGCCACCGCTACCTACTGGCATTGGTACAGCCGCTAAAAAACATCATAAGGAGTATTCTTCATCTCCTTCAAGTATATAACTATCTCGATTACCATTGTGTCTCTCTGCAGCTTCAACTTTAAATATATTAACTTCATGACTGTTACATTCATTTCCAGCAAATTTCCTCTTCAACCTCTTTCCCTACTACTACTACTAGTACTACTACTACTACTTCTACTACTACTACTACCACTTATACCACTACTACTACTACCTCCATCATTCCTGCGTGTCGCGAAAAAGAAAGAAAAAAACATCACACACACACACACACACACACACACACACACACACACACACACACACACACACACCACATCTTCATCAGCACGCATCAGTTTTTAACACCATCCTCATATCTGAGGAGCTCTCGCCCGTCACGAGGAAGTTAATTTGGCAGTCATGATAAATCCAAGTGAGACAAATTAGCTTCAATGTAACCAGACGCGTGATGTTATGTCCTCCCGCTGCTCGTCACGCCTCGTCTGGCCGGCAGTGTTGGTTTGGCTGAGGAATCGAAAAGGAGACACTAATCTGAACAAGCATTGCGGCGTTGGCTTGTGGAGGTGTTAAATTATCCTTGGCAGTTAAGATTTTTCATGTATTGTGAGAGTGAGGGAATGCACTAAAGTAAGTTCTCGATCAATGAGATACCTGTGTCTTGCGAGATAGGCCGCTAGGGACGGGGAAACGTGAGGAGCATGGCGGAGGGTGACAGGACAATGCTGGAGGTGAAGGGACAATGCCTGGAGGAACACAGAGACGCTGGAAAAGGGAATTAAGGATGTCTGTGCTGAAGAACGCAACATCTCAGGTATTTAGTCTGAATTTCAAGAAGGCAATGAACTCTTAAGTGTGTGTGTGTGTGTGTGTGTGTGTGTGTGTGTGTGTGTGTGTGTGTGTGTGTGTGTGTGTGTGTGTGTGTGTGTGTGTGTGTGTGTGTGTGTGTTGGTGTGTTGCAATTTTCTTCTGAAGGCTATTATGGGCCGGGAACAACACTGCTTCAAAACAATATATCTTAACATGTGATTAATCTTTGCAATGACAGCTTCTGTTTGTCTCTCGCAGCTTGTTGACCACCACCACTGCTACAACACTACTACTACTACTACTACTACTACTACTAGCAACAAAAACAACACTAACAACAACAACAGCAACAACATTAACAACAACAACAGCAACAAAAATAACAACAACAACGACGACGACGACTACAATGACAGATATCAATCAGAACGAAGCAAAATAAAAAAGATGACCACAAGTGTAAGACGTAAAAGAAATAAAAGAGTAAAAAAACAAGAAAGACGAGAGAGAGAGAGAGAGAGAGAGAGAGAGAGAGAGAGAGAGAGAGAGAGAGAGAGAGAGAGAGAGAGAGAGAGAACAATGACTATCCGCGTATTTGTCAAGGGAGAGCCAGGGGCAGGAATAGTAAGGTGAGATTGCCTAAAGCTACTGGTGGTCATTCTATCAAACCATGGGCGAGTGTGAAGCTGGATAAAGGTGGATGGATGAGAGGGTTGGTGGGTGGATGGGTGGATAAATGGATGGATATGCGGCGTTCTTCACGGCGGGTCAGCTTTGATACGAAACACATCAAGATGCCACGGAAACGCTGAAAATGCTTGGGGATCTTACTTAGGTCTGCGTCAAAATTCCTGGATCTTCTTGTAGTTCTTGCCAGTACAACTAATATTCCGACTCCTAGTGCTTCTGCTGCTGCTACTACTACTACTACTACTACTACTACGACGACGACGACGACGACGACGAGAGAGAGAGAGAGAGAGAGAGAGAGAGAGAGAGAGAGAGAGAGAGAGAGAGAGAGAGAGAGAGAGAGAGAGAGAGAGAGAGAGAGAGAGAGAACCCTATACAAAACTAAGAAACTGTTCACTAGTACATTATTTTGAACACCTATTAATGTTAGAGTTGTAATGGTGATGAGGGTGAGGAATGCTTAGAGAGACGGGTGGTGAGGTGGTGTGCTGGTGCGATCGTGGTACTAGTGGTATTGGTGATGATGCTATTACATAAGACAATGAGAGAAGGTCTACACGTGGCAGTCCTTTACGAAATATATATATCTATTTTCCACCTGTTATCCTTTGTCTAATCTTCTTTGTAAATGGTGGTGGTGGTGGTGGTGGTGGTGGTGGTGGTGGTGGTGGTGGTGGTGATGGTGGTGGTTGGGACTGCATTTTGACGCTTGAAATAGAATATGAGATAGCAGTGTGTGTGTGTGTGTGTGTGTGTGTGTGTGTGTGTGTGTGTGTGTGTGTGTGTGTGTGTGTGTGTGTGTGTGTGTGTGTGTGTTAGTGAGTATGCGCGCGCGCGTGTGTGTGTGTGTGTCTGTGTGTTGTGACCGACTCCAGCCTTGGATAACCTAAATACCCTCCGCGACCCCTGGCACACTGCCCACTCCACCTCCACCCGCGGCCAGGGGCAGGAGGCGGCAGCAGTGCGGAGGGCGGTTAGGGGAGAGTACACGGGGGGAGCGAGGGAGGGAGGAATGGAGACAGAGAACCAAGGTATCGAGCAGGAAGTAAAACAATCAAGATATGCTGAGTGTATTGCTTAAGATGCTGAGCGAAAAAGTTGCAGAAAAGTACGGGTTTTTAGACAGTACTCCCAAAGATATCAGCGTCTTATCTCTACTTCTTCAGACACTCTGCAGTGGAAGCTAATGGGGTTATCAGGAACAATTTTGTGATTCCAGAGACAGTCTGACACATATTCTATATTCTTGGAAAAATAACGCCATAAAAACTCTACTAGTAATTTCTGTAGACCTTGAAATGATCTTGATAAGAGTCTACAGTGTTCATGACTACAAGCCAAAATCTCGTGATTGGTAATAATGAGATGAATAAGGAACGTAAATTTAGTCTTGTGGAGAGAAAATCGTCTGGCTCTGCAGAAAACAATACTGTTGTCTCGCAATTTGTTTTCCTTCCAGTCACATGACAATGGCAGGGAGAAAATATAATAAAAGCACTTGAAAACTCTAAACTTCAGCACTGACATGAACCTATCCAAAGTGTCTTTTAGCTAATAAATAATAATAATAATAATAATAATAATAATAATAATAATAATAATAATAATAATAATAAAGAAAAATCGCCACTCTGAAGATAACCGGAAAAGCCTCGATAAATCTACTTACAGGCAGAAAAACATGCCTGTCATTTCTAGGTCGCTTCTCAGCAAATAAATCATTCTCATTTTTTCTTTACTGACGTCTACTTATGATCTTGGAGAGAAATATCAGTAGCGACGGCGTAGACATAACATGGAATGCCTGCCCCTTCTCGTTTTTTTTCTTTTTACTCAATTCTTTTAAAAATTTCAAGACAAGCAAAGGTCAATGTTTTATAGACAATTCATGGCCTGAGGTGTCATGACCAATGGGGAAACACATGGCGGCAAGCGCGGAGTGAGTGTGGCCGGGAGCATCATGCAGGGCTTCCCTTGGGGCATGGGGCGTGGACTGCTCAGGTCACTTACACTTAAGACGGAAGGTAACGGTATGCTGTGCAGGACACGGATCACGTTGCTTGTCGAGTCCCGCGTTTGGGTGTGGGTGCCCCGGGCGAGAGACACCTGCGGGCCCAGGCAGGTGGAGGCTGATCCATCATGCTGAGCACATCGTGTCGTCGGCGCCTTTGTTACCGAAAAACTGATCCATCATCCTAGTGGAGGAGAGTGTGAGGCCCTAAAGGGACCCCAAACCTTTGCACTCACTCACCACGTACCTTAGCCTTCCAGGTGTGATCATAACCAGCTCTTTTAAATCAGGTGTCGGGGCTATACAGCCAGCCACCTCTCCCTCCCCTTTACCTTGACCTACGCCGCTCCCAGCTCCTGTTCGTATTTTTCTCGATGTCCAGCAAACGTGGCCCTTCACTGTCTGCAGGACGAGGGCTGACATGACTCGTGTTTTCTTTATTTTTCCTCCTTTTTTTTCGGACGTAATCTAATAAATTTGCGGCGCGGGAGAGACAGCTGGTGAATCAATGGACACTTCTAGGACTGTGGGTGCCTCGTTTCGGTTCAGTAGCGAAGACTTTAGTCTGCGTTTATATGAATCCAGAGTTCCCACCGTTGGATTCAATGAATTTAAATGTTGGCAACGAGGTGTGGGTGTGGGCCCGTTAGTCCGGTCTGCTGGCCCGGTCAACCGTCACCGTGACGTCACATACACCACCACCAGCAACCAGGACCACCTCCCACCTCCTCTCATCAAACACATCTTCGGCAGGAGGAAATGAAGTGGACACCCTTTAGCAGTTGAAAATAACAAGGCTTCAGCTAAAGAAAGAAAATAACATTCAATTTCTAATATAACTTAAATTCAATTAACTTTCATAATCCAAGAATTCAATTTTCCAATAAGAGTTGAAAACATGTCGGTGAAGGAGGATAGAGGAGTTAGTGGTCAGTGGAACACAGGCTACGTTGCTGGCCGCGCTTACCCAAGGTCAAGAGGGGAAGAACTTTAAATGCGAGAGTAGTCAGTTGCACAACGTTACAGAGAAGTACCTTTTTTTGTATGTACGTACGTTTCTTTGCGTAATGCTGATGAAGTATTTCCATGAAGATGTATCCATGGCCATCATCAAAACAAGTTTCATGTCCTCACTCTCAAACCACAGATGTTTAAATATATTGCTCTCAGTTTCTAATTTAATTTACTTTATGCTCATAAATCAAAGTCAGTAATTACAAACACGTAGTCGCCGTGTAAGGCAGTGTCCGTGCTGCTCAGCCACCCCCTGTCTGGCGGCAGGGGGTGCGCGACCCAGCCCCGCCCATCCGCCAGGGTCAAGCCAGGTCAGGGCTACGCCAAGCCTCCTTCCCGCACCTCCTGCACCAACGCCTCTTCCTCTCCTCCCTGTCCCGTGGTGTACTCGGACAAGACTGATGCCCATCTCATCCATACTTTCTTCCTTAAACAAGAAAAGTCGTGTACAATGGACACAGCAGGATATTTCTAGAGAGGGTGGAGATGCGACTTTCGTGCTCCAGCTCAGGAGGTCAGCCGCTTCAGGCTTAAACTGATAACCAAACTTGTTAAACCAGACACCATTTTCGGCCCGACAAAAGAGAACACACCCACAGCCAATGTGACTCCAAATTCAGAGCAGCGTTATAGTTGCCTCTCATGTCCCTTGACGGACCCGCCCCCGTGAAGCCCGCCATTGTCACCACTAATGACACCTTACTCGTCTGATCCAAACCAATAAACTATTGTCCGACAAGTACAGCTGCACGGAACACTGTTGTACCGTCCAGTGCGGTGGCCATAACAGAGCGGCATAACTCTGGCTGCACCACGTTCCTTCCGCCACTCACCTCTGCCCCTCAAGAACTGGTTTTGAGGAGGTGCAGGAGCGACTGTCCATCCCATTTATTCACAACCTCGATCTTTCTTTATAAATAGTATCAAATTTTACGTAAACATCACACTCATGTGTTAATAAAATGCACTTAAGAAAATACAGCAGAAATGCAGTAAACTAAGAACACATTATTGATTCTCATGGCGTTCTCTGACGTCAAGGGCACCTTAGTACTCCGCATTAACCCAGAGAGAATGTCGTCCCATCTCAGCTCATCCTCTCTACCACGTGGCGGCAACACTTCCCTCCTTATTTTGTTCCTCTCCACCCGCACCAAACACCTACGGCTCATATTCCTAACCATCCTTGATCACCTTGACACAATCATGTTGCTTCCTATTACAGATCATAGCGTGACAAGACACACTAGTGATAAAAGCGCTGACAGCAACCACGTGACAAGACACACTGGTGATAAAAGCGCTGACAGCAACCAATGCGGCAGCATTGCTGGGGCAACTGCTGTTATGTGCTGTCAGGGAGCAACCAACTAACGTGTGTGTGTGTGTGTGTGTGTGTGTGTGTGTGTGTGTGTGTGTGTGTGTGTGTGTGTGTGTGTGTGTGTGTGTGTGTGTGTGTGTGTGAAGCAGCACACGCTCAAATGTTCAACTATCAACCAAAGCCAGAGATAAGATTATTCACGAAAAGAAAAAAAAGAGAAAACCAGTATGAAAATATACACTCAATGAATACAGACTCACACTAGTCCTAACCTCACACTAAGACCTTTTAAAAATGCATCACAATACTACTAGCAAAGAAAAAGAGGGAGGATAATATGACTGGAAGTGCACAGGGATAGGCGTTTCCACCACATCCAAGCACTGCAAGGTGGAGTCAAAGTGGAACACACTGAGGCGACACACAAGCAGTAACAACATGAGTTTAAGAGAAATCAGAGGCGATTCAAAGGACCAGTACCCTACTTTTGTATCTCCAGGACTCGTGCTCTAGTCGTGTTCCAGTCATGATTCAGTTGCGCTGCAATTACTTTCAGCGGCTAGAAAGAATATTAACCCACTTCGCTATCTGAGTTATATTCTACTCATCTTCAGTCCTATTTCAATCACGTTCCAGTCATGTTCTAGTCATAGTCTAGTTGTACTCTAGCGCTGTTTGAATTATGTTCCAATCACATTCCAGTTAATTCTAGAGACTGGTGGAGGCGTGACCTATTTAGCATCGATGCTTGCCTTCCACTCATATTTCCATTACTTCTACTCATGTTCCATTTAGTTCAGGTGGTTAGAGGAGCAATCGTATGTATTTTTGACTATCTGAAAATCGTGATAATTTTGCGTCTAAGAAGTCAGTTATTCTCAAACAAAAACTAGTATTGTGGCACTTACGCGTCAGTAGTTCCAGTCACGTTCCATTTAGTGACAGTGGTTCGAAAAGCAGTAGCATCCTTCACTATCTGAGAAACGTGATATTGCTGCGTCTCAGAGTTACTCACTACCCAACAAAAACCCGCATAGCAATACTTATTTGTCAGTGAGTCGTGTCCCGAAAAAAGGCTTACGGTGGCACGAGGGACACGATGGGGCGAGCAAAGAAGGGAGGGAGGGAAGAGGGACGCACTCTATAGATCAAGGGAACTCGTTAGTACTGAGTTTCTTAATTACCGGAGGGGGATTCGTATCTCCTCGCAGCCCCTACATCATGCTGGCTTAATAACACCCCACAGCACATGTATTTGCATATAGAAAACCCTCCAGGAAGAGAACGAAATATAATCAACATACGGTTATTATCTCTAAACAAGGGACTGCTTCGAGAGCCACAAAAGACTACTGCATAATAAAAAAGTGAAGAATGGAAGTATTTTGGATGTAATATTCAAGTTTTGGTGAAATAAGATGGGAGCGGCGGGGTAAGAGAGAAAGAGAAGGATGGAAGAGGTGAGAGGGGATAGAAAGAACACGACACTGGTGATGGATAAGAGTGTGTGTGTGTGTGTGTGTGTGTGTGTGTGTGTGTGTGTGTGTGTGTGTGTGTGTGTGTGTGTGTGTGTGTGTGTGTAATAATAATAATAATAATATACGGTTTATTAATTTGGCAGTGCAACAAAAGATTTACACTGGAAAAGTACAGGGGGGGGGACACTAAAACAATGAAATGTGTGTGTGTGTGTGTGTGTGTGTGTGTGTGTGTGTGTGTGTGTGTGTGTGAGAGAGAGAGAGAGAGAGAGAGAGAGAGAGAGAGAGAGAGAGAGAGAGAGAGAGAGAGAGAGAGAGAGAGATCAAAGCTCCCACCTGGACTTGTTTAAACATGATTTACAGCCGCTGAACATAAACATGAGATGACGTCTTCATAATTAAAGTTTGTTTTCATCTGCTGCAAAATATTTGAAATCATGTTCATGAATATGCACAATTAATTTTCAGTGTGTACAACAGAGTCTATTTTACCTGTATACTGTTTATCACCATCTGTCTGTCTTTGGTTTTTATTATCTATCTGCTAAACATCTATTTTTTTTTACCATTTATATGCCTTTATCTCCTCTTACTTAATTTTGTAGTTGTATAGATGAGTGTGTTCAAAGATTACAAAACGTTCAAAGAAAAAGAAAGACCTTGCTGTCCCAAAGAAGTGGAGTAGAAAAATGTTCCAATACAGATAACTAATATAATTAACTTCTATCTCTGTATTTGTTACCTCTACTCACCTACTTAGTCATATACTGATCTATTTGTCACAGTATTACAAACATTTATGTCTAACAATCTATTTACCTTCCTTTATATTTCACTAACCCATTATATTTACATATCTATATACCTATCTGTTCACTTCACCCCTTCAGTAACATGACACGTTTTCATATTCATTCTGCGTACTATTTGGTGATTTTATACAGCTTCAGAAACTCATGTCGGGGATTAAAATAGTGAAGACTGTGGCCATTAATCTTCTGACCTGTATAGATCCTTCCTAATGTCAATAAAATGGTTTAATCGTACCGAAATCTCAGGTAAAAATGTGTCCCAGTACTGAAGGGTGTTAAATCCTTCTGTCCAGCAATCTATCTGTATCTATTTCACCAACCTTACCAATTACTTATTCATCTGTTTATTTGCTAACTTGCAGCCCAAAAAAGGAAGGTCCATTGGGTCAAAATAGCCCAGTGCACCGTGTAGTAGTACCTATTTGTATTTACCTTTGTGATGACGTCACTTTGTACCGCGAAGAGGTAGGGCAGCGTGACCTGGCTAACCTTGACTTCGGACGCACCACGCATGCCCCTCACCCCGACCCCCCAACCCTAACCTCTGCCCGACCCTCCCCAGTGACGGTGGAGGTGGCGGTGAAGGTTAGGGGGCCTTCCTCCTCGTTACCTTTAAATAAATATGCCATAAAAACAACGACCTAGGTTATCTCTTTCTCTACCTGTGGCTGAGCTGCATCCTAGACTTAGCTACGGACTTGTTTATGAGAAGAGGATGCTTGGTCTGACCTGCTAAAACTTACTGCCACGGTCGATGTTTGTCAGCATTCAGAGTACTGTGAAAATTGTTGACGTGGACACAAATAAAAATAAGAGAGAACAGGTATACTGACTGCAAAACTATTTATGAGACTGTGGAACCCAACAAAAAGAAATGGCTGACTCCTAAAAATGGTAATTGATTTAGTGAAAAATGATCTAACAATGCTTTAAGAAAAATAATGATAACCAGACTTGGAATACTTGCAGCCAAGAAGAAGCAGAATGCAAAATCGAATAAGTATTAAAAGAAAATAAAGATAGGATTTCTTGAAGGCCAAAGGAATCAAATGAAGAGGATACACCATCTCCCCAAAAAACACTGGGAAAAAAAATACCGATGAAAGGATATAAAGATAAGAAAGAAGAAAATAGTGAGAGAGGACGAAGTACACATAGGCGTGAGGCAAGTGTTGGAGGGAGCGTGCATGGTGAGCGTGAATGGACGGACTGCACGAGTACCTTCCAGTGCACCACACGCTGAGGGCACGAGGGAACTCTGCGCAAGACAAAGGGAAGAATAACATGAAGAGCCTACACAATCTCTCTCTCTCTCTCTCTCTGAACAACTCTATGTTATAAAATGCTCATAATGAAATGAATCAACAGTTAAAGAAATGACATATACGTGCAAAATTCATCTTCCTTCTCCGGACATTATTTCTCCTTTGTGGTGACTTCATTCCGCGACGCTGCGTGGTATTTCCTGGAATGACAGAGAGGTGGGAGTTGAACACAGCACCCTACGTATAGCCTTCCGGACCTCAGTCTCCCCCCTGCAGCCCAACCATTACCAAGACACGACTCTCAAACTGAAGAGGATACTGAATCTTCTCTCAAGGCGAAGACGCACACCCGACCCACGACAGTTTATAATACAATTCCACCTTCTCCATTATGTTTCTGAGGTTTACAATCTTGTGCTTACGTTCTTACAGTCCTAAACTTGTACCTTTTTTCTCCTTGCTCTAATAATACTACAGCAATTAATATAAAAAAAGGCTACTATTGAGTGAGTTTCGCTGCTTTTGTCCACGAACCTGAATTCCGGACTTCACTAATGGAATAAGAACACGAGAAAATAGCAGCATGTAATCACTACTGAGAATGGAAAGAAGAGGCGTGATAGGGGGAGGGGGTGAGGGAAAAGGATGTCATGAAATAGGGAGATAGATTGCAGGAAGGGAAAAAAGAAGGGGAGGATAATTGTAGGGGGAGAAAAAAGAGTTGAAGGAAAAACTTAGAGAATGAGAGAGGAAGTGGGGAGCTGGGAGTGGTGTGGTGGATTTGGGGAGTGGGTAGTGGAGCGTGGGTGGAGCGGAAAACCATGTGGAATGGAAGGGATGGGGGGAGAATACCTGACGGGTGAGGGTGCATGAGAGAGAGAAGAGAGAGAGAGAGGAGAGAGAGAGAGAGAGAGAGAGAGAGAGAGAGAGAGAGAGAGAGAGATAATAAGACAAGTAGAGGTAAGTTGTGGAGGAGATTGGGGGTGGGGGGGGCGCAGGTGGGAGTGGAGGCTCTATCAGGTAAGGTCGTTGAGTAACTTTCGGTTGGAGGTTGGAATGCAACAACCGACACTCTCAGCATACTAACCCAGCACACCAACAGCCGCCAGCCGCCCGCCGCTCACACCCACCACCACCGCCACAACCAGCTGCCTCCCGCGAACTGCCCGGGAGCCGACTCGTCAAGCGCCCCGACGAGCCCAGTAGCACCTGTGGGACTCGACTTCTACCACGTGAGTGTGAGAGGAGGTGGACGAAACACGCCACGTTGGATCTCTGAGACAGTTGTTCTTCAAGTTTAGTTTCGTGAACATTATGACTCGTTTCCGTAAATGGTGAATATATGAATTGCAATGACGCGTAAGTACATCAGATAAAGAAAAGGTGGGGGAGATAATCATACAAAATTGCAAGAGTGATCGTCGTCTTGCCTTAAATGTACGCTAGGTAAGTGAACATCCTGTGAGTAAATATAAGTTTACTAATATCAGGTGAAGAACAGGTGGACGAGATGAAGAGTATGTTGCCTGTCTGAAGTTAATCTCCGAATTAAACAACACAGGTCATTGCTGCGCTGCTCAAAATGAATATTAAGTCAATGCTGAGTATAACAAGTGTACAGCGGCAGGTAAGCAAGGTCGACACGAGGACAGGCGACCGAGGAGGAAGGAGTGGCGGGAACTGACAACCGTGTGTCCTCGACTTTTGAACAAGGTAAGAAAAAAAAAAAAAAATCGAGGCAGGTGATCATGTGGGTTACTGCTTCACTTTTCCATAACAGTGACATAGAAAGGTCTAATCTCCTTTCTTGCACTACCAATTGTTTGCAGAGGAAAAGTGTACAGAACAGAGAGGGAGAGGAGGAGGAGAAGGAGGAGGAGGAGGAGAGGGGAACGACATGTGGAGAGAGAAGAGGAGGAAGAGGGAGAGGTGTGTGATGGTCAATGCAGCGGCCAGCCATGACTGGAGACTCTGGGCACCTCATTAATATTCCGCACAAGTCACCCTCTCCCCTCTCACCAGTACTCCCTTGACTATCTTCCTCCTTCTCCCTCCCCTCTCAACAGCAGCAGCAGCAACAGCAGCAGCAGCATTTCCATCACCTCACCTCCCGTCCCTCTCACTTATCCCTTCCCATGAGTGCACTCTCGCCTCTTACTCAGCGTATCCCAACACCTCTTTTCAGTCCAACTCAGCCTCTTCCGTCCCATTCCATCACGAACAATGCCCAATTTTGCACTTTTTTTTTTCTCTCTCTCTTAAATTTCTTGTCACGCCTTTTACTCTTCGTCGTTGGTATTTTTTTTTTCCGGCGGTGCGTATCCATTACCTAACCATTTCTCAGTCAGGTATGTCTCTCCCTACACATCGCTCCTCCGCCTCATCGCAGACCACTCATCCTTCCTTCCTTCTCTTCCCTCCTCCCCTGTCCCGCCAGGCCTCCCCCCTATCCAGCTGCCCTAATATGGCTGTCACCTTCCACCCACCATTTGGCTCTTCCATCTTCCTTGTCGTATTAGTGTTTTTTTTTTTTTTTTCTATGATGTTGCTACTATTTGTTCCGCCATTCTGTCGTGTTGGGGATATTTCGTTGATATTGCAAATGACTGCTTGGTTGTGGATATTGTTTTTATATTGTTTTTGAAGGTGGTAATACAAGAAGTAGTAGTAGTAGTAGTAGTAGTAGTAGTAGTAGTAGTAGTAGTAGTAGTAGTAATCATTGTTGTTGTTATTACCGTAACAACTAGCTGTACACATTTAGCTAGGGCAATCGACAGCAGGTTACTAACACAATAGAAAATATCATCGTTGTGTAAGCAGAGTCTACAAGGAACAGAGAGCGCGCGTGAGCGAAAACAAAGGTCACTGCATGGGCGGCGCGAGAAGGTCAGTGGCTTTCATGAGGAAATTGTTTCTGGTGACGCAAGACTTTTCCACCAAGAGTAGCTAACACCTGAAAGTTTCGGGGGTGACTGTAGGGTTAGCAGCAGCTGGGCCGGTCATGTATGGGGCCCAGCAGCTCCGACGACGTGTAGGGGTCGCCAAACCGGTCAACAAGAATCCCGGCACAGTGTTATCTATAGTAAAAAAAATCGTGGCTTCAGACTGAGTCGGTCCCATACTGTGTCTAAGCATCAGGGCGGACCCGCGGCACGTTGGGAGTGGCGGCGGCGGAAATACCACCATGGTGAAGGGAAGAAGGCGTCCTGATGCCCTCCTGCCGGCCAGCACCAGCATCCCTAGCCTTTAAGTGTTTCTCAGGAAGGTGCTCCACAAAAAAGTAATACATACAAGACAGTCCAGTTATCTAAGTTAATAAGACAATAGGACAATTCTAGGTAATAATGCCATGATAATAATATTAATAATAGCAATAAGAATATCAGTGCCGGGGATAAGTGAGCTCCTCGGCTACTTGAATCATGCTGATGGAAGATGGAAAAAATCGCAACCTGTACTTTGTAACAGGATTTCTTGCCGCATCATTCTCCTACCCGTGCCTCTTATATCAATGGTCCGCCTCGCCACCACGCCGCTGGTGTGGCTCCTATCGTCCCTGGCGTTACGGCCGCGTCATCTGTATGCAGGCGCTGAGAGGCGGGAGGGAGGGACGTGCGGGAGGGACTGCTTGATCAGGTGGGATGGTAATACTTTTTAGGGGAAGGTTAGGACTGAAATAAAAGAAAAGAGGTTCATAGGCGATACAGGTCACGTCAGAATGTGCTCGCTGCTGCACCTCCGCCCATGCTGATGCCACGCGAATCGCGGGTGGGTCGTGTTAACACAGCAAACTGTTCTTTAGCTGGCTGGCTACAGGTAAGGGAGAGAGACGCCGGAATGTGCAAAGATGAAGGCTTTTTCCTCTCCGTGTGAGACTAAGGGCAAGACATTCAGGCAACGCCTCCCCCAACCTCCCCACACCCCGTCGCACATAACTAAGTATTCTTGTCAATTTGCTTTCTCTCTTTATCTATATATTTGTCTGCGTGCATGTTTACTAATCTGAACGTGATAGGCCTTTGCTGCTTTATATTTATGACATACAGGTTATGGACGGCATAACTCTCTCTCTCTCTCTCTCTCTCTCTCTCTCTCTCTCTCTCTCTCTCTCTCTCTCTCTCTCTCTCACCTCTGAGAACCTACTTTAAAGTAAAAAAAAAAAAAAAAAAAAAAAAATCTTAGGTTTCTCTCCACACCGCTGACTGTGAACGTGACTCTCCGCACCCGTAAAGTATCATGCTGATAGTCGGGTCAACCCTACAGGCAGCATTTTTCAGCTTAACTCGCTTGAAAATAGGATTAGACGTGCACAGCAATCCGCCAGAGGACACTGAAGTGGAGCGAGTGTGCCGGCAGGACTGCTGTGCGGCTTGGCTTTCTAGCGGGAGTTGTGCAGAGTATCAACCCCACCCCCCTTCCTACACCAGCTTCACTCTACATCATCAGGAGGAAGTGCTGGGATTGCCAATAAGAAAATCGTAAAGTAATCGTCATCACTACTTTTTAAACTTATGCACGATATTTTGAAGAAGATTGCGTATAATTCACGGTTTCTTATGTTCTTTTTTATATATCTTGTGTTTCTTTTTTTTCATCATGGGAATTACCTCAGCCGCCGGGAGGGAAGGCGGTAACATTATCAACGACGTGATGGACAAGGACTTTAACTCTGGTCGGTGAGTTCCAAGCAAGGTGAGGTGGACGCCCATCACTGCGCCACTAAGCAGCGTGTAATACCCTTCATGTTTCCCGGCTTTAATGGCAAGATATTTTTTGTATAGAATGTCTTGGCCTCACAAAAGCCACCACCACCATAGTGAATGCGCCTTTACCCTGGAAGTCTTGCCAAGCCTCACATTTCCCTCCGACCCGTCACCGCCACAAAGACACCGTCCCCGCCTCGGCCACTGACCCACGACACATAAGTTAGGCCTGAAAATCATTCACGACTTTCCGAATTTCATGCAGCTTCCCGCCCCCGACATTCCTCGAGGACAGGGTGAGTAAAGGTGACGGGCAGACGTCTTTGTTCTTCCCGACTTGCACCTGTCTGTTTGTTTGTCTCTTTTTTCTCCACAAGCCATCACCTTTCTTCAGCTGAGTGTCTCCCCTTTCTCCTCCTGCAACAGCCGCATTCCTATAGGTGAATTTCGAAAGAAAAATTCGAGCCATGCAAACACTTTTTGAGGAAAAAAAAAAAAAAAATCTCGCTTAAGATGAAAGTATAGAAAATGTTATATTTACGGGACGCACATAAATCTTCATGCTGTTCCAAAAACAAACTTTATTGAAAAACATATCTTCCCTTACACCATCAGGCTCCACCGGCGACCCAACACCCGACAGCCAGCTCACCCCACGGCCCGTAATGCTCAGCGTGCGCCGTGTTTGCCCCCACAACACGGCCGGGTTTGCTCGAGTTTTAAAAGGAGTCGTGCAGGTTGACCGAGGCCTGAGCCAGGTCAGAGGTCAGCTGCGTGACACGCCGGAATGAGAGATGGTATCTTCACAAAGCGGTTTCATGAATTTCCATGGCAAGGAAAGTTCGCATTGCGACACACGGTAAAATAAAGTATCGGTTCATGCAAGAGCTGCCCGTTCACTACTCCACTCCACGGTAAAGATACAGGCCCTGGTTACTCGCTATCTCTTCGCGACTGTGAAATTAACTGTTGTCGAAAAAAACAAAAACAATCCTTACAACCTGTTAGAGAAAAGAAAAGTAAACACAAGAAATAACAGCTAAAAAATGACATCATTGATCATAATGTAAATGGAGTTCACTTTCACTACACCGCACTTTTCTAACATAATGACAACTCACTTCATTAACGTTGTATCATTTTCGGCTTTCACTACATGGAACACAGAACCCCTTATTAAGTAATGAGGCAAGCGCTGGTGTGTTGGATGATAACAATAAAAAGATGCCACATTCCAGGTACCTGCGAATCACTCTACATACACTAAGGTAGCCTACCTGGTACATTGGCACATACTCGTACTAGACGGCAGGACACCCTTACCTGGAAAAAAAATACGAAAAACGTGTTAGAAGAAGGACTCGTAAGTTGTAAGGTGCTGCTTAGTGTGTGTGTGTGTGTGTGTGTGTGTGTGTGTGTGTGTGTGTGTGTGTGTGTGTGTGTGTGTGTGTGTGTGTGTGTGTGTGTGTGTAATAATAATCATAACATCAATAACAACAAAAAGTTGTAATGATAATATTAATCGTGACGATGATGATGATGATGATTATAATGATAATAATGATAATAATAATAATAATAATAATAATAATAATAATAATAATAACAATAACCAACAACTCATTAACAAACAGAACATTTATATACCTAAAACATATAACATGTATATTAATGGTTTAATACAGTATTGACACTTGCATATTATGGAAGTATTCGTAAGCACCTTAAGGAATCATTACAAAACAAGTGGTCAAACACGAATTATACCGGAGAAGTCACCTGAAGCAGGCTGCAGAGAGCCTTGAGGTTACCCTGAGAGTGTGCAGGGGAAGCCATTGCAGTACTGTGTGATGAATGAAGAGAATGATGACGCTTCCCTTTGAACCACCAGTGCGGTTCCCGAGGCGGACAGGTGAGTGGCGAGGAGAGATCAGGGTGCAGGGAGGCAGGTGTGGTGGCTGTCGCGTCTGCAGTAGGTGTGGTGCGGGTTTCAGCCACTGAAATCAACAAGTGTGGGCAAGAGACAACAGCTCTATCGGTAAGGGTGGCCACGAATACCAAGGTGTTCCTCAAAGACACCGACGCCTCAGATAAGCGTGAAGATGATGGAGACTGTACGGCCGGGTGGCGCCAACCCCAGCCTGGCCGCCAGAGATGTCATTATGCCAATCCACGGTCGCGGCGCAACTCACCCTCACTCTAACTCTCGATTATCACTTTCACGCCTTACGCAGCTGAGCGAGAGCCACGTTCCTCGCAGCACGTCCGCCTCAACTCACTGTCGCATCCCGGCTACTGTGACACCACTGCGGCATGCGGAAGGTAGGCGGGTCACCGTGCACTCACCACCATGTGCGCTGGCCTCTTGATGGCTTCTTGTAGCTTCCTTTATGTACGAGCATAACTGTAATTCTTGTGCTCCTGTGTGCTTGGGCAAGGAATTGTGCGTGTACTTGGGAGCTTAAATATCTCACTTTCGACTTCCTACCCTGCCAGACATTGCCTTAGCCAACTCACGCGGAAAAGAGAAAACTGTATTAAGAAGATCAATGGAGATGAAGGTTTCTGCTTGAGCAAATTCTTGATGGTACAAGTATTTTTGCAGCGGGGCCATAACCCCATCAGTGCCATACATTAAGATTAGTCACCATGCAGTGAGAGGTCTCCAAAGTTTGCCGAGGAGGTCAAGGGATTGGCTGGGTTTGTTCGGGGTCGGAGGTCACAAAGTGCTTGTTTAAGCACCAACACCTCGCCCACTTCCACCCGAGGCCGCGCAATCCACGAAATATATTCTATTCACTACAAAACTGACATCATAAGGCACATATACGTTTAATATTGTGTTAATACTGAAGAGCTTGCATGTGAGAAGTATGCGAGTAATTAGGACAAAGTGAGAGCATACAATCACGGAGTCCAGGCGATGGTGACACAGGGCCGCGACACGAAGTGTGAAAATGTTCCTGTAATTTTTGTGAGTGGATGACGTGGGCTATATTTTAGAGTGGTTCACAGTCTAGTTCAGTTCCCGAGTTGTTGAGAAAGAACAGAGGTTCAGTGCTCAGTGCTGGAACCTTTGGCCTCACACCGCTAGGGTCGATCATAAAGGCTGAGAAACACACAGGTTAAGGATGGATGAGCAGGATGGGAAAAAATAAGAAGTCACTCACCAAAAACATTGCTGGTGATAGTATGGCAAAAAATCTTTACGATAACAATTTTCTTTAAATTCAAGGAAGTGATTTACTGTACGATAATACTGTTTTCTTGTATGACTAAGGAAAAATTTTCTTGGTAAATTACTGATGTTCAATTTTCTTCCTCCTTGTCCGTTGTTTTTCGTTCTTATCACCGTTGCCGTTCCGGCATTTATACTATAGCTTTTTTTCCACTGTGGTTGCAGACACAATCACTTTTTTTTATCACCTTGAGCATGACAGTTGCATATTCTGATATCTTTTCTTCTTTATTCTGATCGTTTGATTTCTTCCTTATTCATTAAGAAGAATTTCCTCTATCTCTCCATCACCTGTCCCTGACCTCTTCCCATAAAACTTACCCCCTTCACCAATTCCTCCCTCTCTTATCTTCTTACTTCTCAGTTTCTCCTTTTCCTTTTTCTGTTCCTCCTTTTCCTCCTTCACAAGACAATGAAGACTCAATCAGCCGGAACAAGAGCCACGGCTAATGCAGCCACACCAAAGCGCCGTGATTAATGCGCTGGTGCTTCACTTCCCCCGCCGTCTCTCTTGTGTCAATGCATTAATTGGTCCTCCCTGGAGCTGAGAGGAACACGGATCTCCTTCCCTTTCTATCCCTGGCCTCTGTGTAGCTTTCCTCTGTCCCAACATTACTCTATCTTCGTTCTTTCTCGCGGAATCTCTAGTACGTGAAGGGCGGGCTTCCTTAATTTGTAGGCTGGAAATAAATTGGTGTTCATTTCAGGCTCGAGATGTTTGTAGTCAACATACTTCTTGCGCTCCCTGTGATAAGGTGAAATCAAGGCTCTTGCCCTTGACTCAACGGCCCACCAGAGGTCAAATCCTCCTCCTCTGCAAAAGGCATCACAACTGTAATTCTTGATTCTCTTCTTCCTTCTTTCTATCGAGAGTTCTGTGGATTGGTATTGCAGAACGTAACAACCACACTGTCGATGGTGGTGGAGAGGGAACTTATCAGCATGATGGTTCGTGAGGCTTGAATATCTCTCTCTCTCTCTCTCTCTCTCTCTCTCTCTCTCTCTCTTGAACTCGTGTAGCCACAGTTCTCCATCTCTCCTCGTCTTGGTGGTCGTGATGAAGACAACTCTATAAACTATTCAAAAAATATTTATTCTCTTCCTGCTTGGTTCTGAGTGAGAGGTGGAGGACTGGCATCACACACACACACACACACACACACACACACACACACACACACACACACACACACACACAGCACGCTTCGGTCTCAGTGCTGGGAGTGCCTGCATATCCTTACGAATCCTGACTGAGGTGCGGGTGGAGGTCCTGCACGCACGGCCAGATCAGACTCGTGTTGAAGACTCACCCCGACCGCTCATTCATTCCTAGAAACCGTTGAACTGAGAGCCTAAGATTTAGATGAGATATGTTTGTAATTTTCATGTGTTTTATTTTTTGGATGTGTACAAATCTTGTGTGAATAAAAATAGTGAATTGAAAAAAAAAATATTCAATGGTCTTTCATATATTTACTAATGTAACGTTTTTTAGTTTCATTACCAAGGAAAAGAATTAAAGCAAAACTAAGGCATAAGAGGCATGAATCTCATTAAGTGAATGGTCATTGCCAGGACAGGATGAGGTAAGGGGGAGGGAAGATGGGAATTAAGACAACACTGGAGGATGAGGAGGAGAGAGGGAGAAGGGCTTAGATAAACCATGAGATGACAAAGTGAGGAGGTGAGCAGCAATGAAGGGCGAGATGGGAGGGGAGGAACAGAGGCCTCACTCAGATGAAACCTGTCCTGATCTGAGCTGACCGCATATAACTCACCACATACAATTAACTTCGGCCTTGTGCTCACATCAGAAGGGAAAATTAATTGACTACAGCGAATAAATGAATAAATAAACAACAACAACAACCCGGTGAGGCGAGCTTATCAACGCCAGTACATACATAAAGTCGCCCAGTTCATTGGTTAGGTAACAGAAGTGACTCTAATCATAAAGCTTTTACGCGCACAGTGGAAAACAGTTTACTATGCAAAATTTGAACTGAAAGAAACGGCGGTAAAAGTAAATGATGTCTGAGAAGTTATTTTGTCCAGCAAATTTCATGTCTACAAACAGAACGGTAATTAGTATATGGATTCATGAAATGCTTTATACTGAGGGCTAAACAAAAACTGAAAACTGAGAATGTAAAAGATGAAAATAACTGTTCCATTCTTTTTCTTTTTTTTGGTCGAGAACTTTTGTACAATATAGCAACAAAATTCAGTAATTAAGTATAATCTAGCTGCAATTGAACCTGGGCCAAATGACGTTAGGATAATGCAACGTCTATTATCATCTCTGTCTTACTATCAGGATACTATATACGGTTAAGTTCAATAGTAGAGTAAACCACTCACTTCTCTTGTAATTAGCAACTCTCCACAACATGAAATCCTCTGATTTGCTACGCTCTCAAGTTTTGGAAGGGGAAGATTACCAGATCAGAGGAGCAAAGATTGAAGAAAAGCATAAAACAGTGGAGGAGCAGGTTATTCGACTCCAGACCACGATCGTATCCTCCCAACACTCCCATAAGTTTTGTTGCTTCATTACCTTGCAACCTTGCAGTCCCACACTTAAACGTACAAAGACTAACAGCCACACATTCCAGTGGCTTCACATCCCAAACCCAACACCAACAATAACCCCATTAGCTACTGTTTGACATTACCCACAGCCATTCAGTTTCAATTTCATAACACCACCCTTCTTTTCACAGCATTACGAGTAACACTACCGGTCGTCATTAACATTATAAAATACGCACACTAGTTCTTTATCAACTGCCACAAGTAACAGCAAACCGGCACTTTCTCAGTAATTAAGATTATTATCCAATACACCGAAAGCCAGTGTAAGAATTATGTCTGGTCTGGTTATCTTGGACAGAATCTGAAGGTAATGGAAGGGAGTGAGAAGCAAACGACCCTCAGAGGATGGTGTCGAGGGGAGACCCAAAGTGAGGGGCTAGCACATCAGGGGGTGGCAGGGACGAGGCACACCACCCCCGCCACCAACGCCACCTCCATCACAACCAGCACTACCTCCTTCAGCGCCGGGGACTGCCACCATGTTATCGCTACGTTTAGATGGCGAAAGGATAAGACCGCAAAACTGGACGGTATCACACACACACACACACACACACACACACACACACACACACACACACACACACACACACACACACACACACACACACAAGCACTTTCTTTTACAATTTTTCTGCAACTGTACTGACAAATAAAAACGGGTATTTAAGGTATTTTCCGCACATATTTTACATATTTTTGCATATCACCTCTGCTATTTTTTTTCTTCAAGTCCACGTATCATCTCATCGTTAGAAGTTGCATGAGCGCGGCAGAAGCAGACGCTCCTTTCTTCCCGCGTACCTGTTGCACCTGCCATTTACTCCTCGATAAACACCCAAGATTTTTTCGCAGCCCACCGCGGCCTCTTTTTGCATCACTCAGGGGATTAAACCTCAGAACAACACTGCTTTGTCGCCTGCAGCCAAGCGCCTCCAGCTTTGGCAGCCTTGTAGAGTTTTTCGATACACCGAAGTGGTGGGAAGGAGTTAGCCAAACCCTCAATTCTTCCCCGACTTCTCGCTTGCTAGCAAACTCCCTCCCCTCTCACTCTTCTTCTCTCTCTCCTCCAATATTGCCTGCCTCCTCCCAGCGGCCCTGAACTCGCTTGAACTCTATCGTGGGCGGAAAGGCCGAAAAATATGACAAGCCACAAAATCCGGTGTGGTCGTGACCTGGCTGGTGGTGGCGATGGTGGCCTGTTCATGCAGTCTCGGCGTGAGGGGACGGCGTGTAAGGGCCAGCACGCATGTATGGGTGCGTATGGTTGGGATGTCTAATCGGCTGTGTTAAGTGCATGGCCAACTACTTTGAAAGAAAACAACTACACTTTTATTCATAGTGACATAGTGATATTTTTAAAGCCACTTAGTCATTGATACTGTGCATAATCATCATTTCTTAGAGTAAATCATTGGTTGACTGTCTACATAACTTTTAGTCTGCACAACAACAACAACTGATGGATTTCTGGTATACACGAATTTTGGGTATACACAAGAACAATTTACTCAACACTCAGTACCGTACATGCCACTATTTGATAATAAGCGAAATTTATGTTCCGAATATCAAGTAAATATTTTTCCTTCTCTTCACAACCTGCAAGGAACAGTTATCTCCACGACTCTTATTTGGGTAAGTGCTGAAAAGGTTCTTCAGGGAATGGGATGTTTTGTACTACGAATCTCATTCTTTATTCTTGTCCTTTGCATAAAGAGAGGGTACCGAGTCAATGGTTGTAGTAGTAGTAGTAGTAGTAGTAGTAGTAGAAGCAGAAGCAGAAGCAGAAGCAGAAGCAGAAGCAGCAGCAGCAAGCAGAGCAGTGGCAGCAGTAACAAGCAGTGGCAGTGGCAGCAGCAGCAGCAGCAGCAGCAGCAGCAGCGGTGGTGGTGGTGGTGGTGGTGGTGGTGGTGGTGGTGGTGGTGGTGGTGGTGGTGGTGGTGGTAGTAGTAGTAGTAGTAGTAGTAGTAGTGGCAGCAGCAGTGGTAGCAGCAGCAGCAGCAGCAGCAGCAGTAGTAGTAGAAGTATTATTATCATTATTATTATTATTATTATTATTATTAGTAGTAGTAGTAGTAGTAGTAGTAGTAGTAGTAGTAGTAGTAGTAGTAGTAGAAATAGTAGTAGTCTGGATTCCTTGGACAACCCTTCATTCTTGCTGAGGTCTGTCAACCCTCACAAGTGTTTTGTGTAAACTCGTGTGCAACATTCCGAAAAGATTTAATCACATACAAACTCAACGCAAATGTTTCCCGGAATCGTACATTATTCATTTCCAGGTGATAGAAAAACAACAATATGCAGTTTGCTAATGGTCTCCCGCAGAACCAGGTGTTGCTTCTTCATCAGGTGAACATGACATGCCAGCATAGATATGGAAGCTGTGGTTAGACGGAAAATGACCGCGTATTGCCAGTAGAAAAAGAAAACATAACAATAATACAAATGGTTGACAATAATGACGATTTTACCCTATCTAGATTTGAATTAACACAAAGAATGAAGATAGATAAAATGTTAATAAAAGGCAAGTAACTGTTCCAATGTCCAGTAAAGTTACTCACTTCTTATACAGCTCAGGTTAATCCCCCTTCCCTGCATCTCTCTCTCTCTCTCTCTCTCTCTCTCTCTCTCTCTCTCTCTCTCTCTCTCTCTCTCTCTCTCTCGGACAACTGAGGCTAAGGGCGAGGAGAGTCTCGTGCCAACTCCTAACTTTTGAATATTTAAATGACTTTTTTTCCTGGAACTTTTACCAAAACAGACATTAACGTCTAATTAATTTCGTTACAACATTCTTCTAGTTTGTTGCTGTCTTCCTTCGCATATATTTTCTTTTGACAAAACCGAAAGCAAGAGATGGCGAGATGAAAGGAATCTTATTACATCTGTATTTTTTTTATTCACAGAAAGAATAGAATGTTACTCCTTGTATATTTTCTTTACTTAAGGTCAGCCTCCGTTCCTGGCTCAGCCTCACCACATCTCGATCCTCCGGTTTCCACTTATAATCAAAGGTGGGCAAGGATTACTCTGAAGGTGAAGGTGAAGGGTCAAGCAGATAGCGTTTCTCCTCATAGATTTGGCCGCCACGTGTGGTACTGGCCCAGGCAATGTCGCTCTTGAATCTGGTATGTGTTCTCAAGTTACAGTGACAGTCTCGACTTTATTGATCGTTTGCATTGTGTAGCTACAACTATATTACAATTATTTTTTTTCTCTTAATCGTTGTATCTTCCACGATTGGCATGCAGCTTCGAGACCAATATAGATGCAGTTCATTATGTTAAGGTGGACAAAGAACATTGGACACAGAATAATAATGGCATTGCAGCAGTGAGGTCATACATCGCTGACAATGTTCTACCTCCCCAATCGAGATACTGACAAGAATCAAGATCGAGCTCGTAAGATTAAGATGCGAGTAGAACATATGTAAGTTTCACAAAGCCATCCAGCGTGAGGCGGATTTGTTGGGATGAAGTGAAGGAGATCCATGCATGAGGCAAGAAGGACAGGAGACTTCTAATGCCTCATCAATGTGGTTCCCTGCTGCGGATCACCCCATGAATAATTCCCCCCCAGCTTGGCATTAATTCCAACGCTCAATTATCCTTCCCAGTTTTTGTATAATTTGGACGCATAAAACTACGACACACATACAGTGGAGACAGGTGATATTTTTTCTCCCTTTGTTCCTTGTCCCTTTCCTGTCCATCTCGTATCTTATTAGTCATTCCTCCTGCTGCTTCTTCCTGATCTTCACATTGTCACTTTTTTGTCAGTACTTTTCGTTTCTTCCTCACGTCCTCTTCCTTGTCTGTGTTGCGCCCCTCTCAATTACCTGCCCCTTTCACCACTGCCTCTTCTCTATCCTGCATCGCCTTCTTCTATACCCTCTTCGTGGCCTTCAATAAATCCTGCCTCTCATGCCATTATTTTTGTCATCCTGCTAGTTACCTCCATTCATTTTAGCCCTCACAATCTCCCCAGCCTTTCCTTCTATTCCTGCCTCTTACCCCCAACCTTGCCTAACTCCCACCCCCAACCTTGTCTCCCTCCTTAGGCTCCCCACGACAGACCACCTGGCCTCAGCCCCCAGCTCATTCCTGCAGCCTCCCGCACACCTGTAGCGTCCCCCCGGTAACAACTCACTGATATGCACATCCCTAGCATGTTAATGAGGGGAATTTAATGGCGTGATGGGCACAAACTTGCAAGACCATTCGTCTTCGTAGCAGACAATGGGAGGCATCACTGGCAGCCGAACAGTGTATGAGTACAAGGTTTTCGTTCTCTGCGTCGTGCGTCTGTTGATGGTGTGGTTGGTAGGCTGTGCCACGCCCTTGCCTTATTTTGCTAGGCCACGAGAGGCTGAAGGAGGAGGGCCGGTGGAGCAACATGAGCAGCTTACTCGACAAACGAAGTATTATGCATCAGGTCAAAATAACTGTCTGTGCTTACCGGCTATCTATATATCCTTTCAATTAAATGCTCTGGCCAAAATTGCGGGAATAAGTTTTCGCCTAAAATTCGTATATTGAAAGTGGGTTGTGAAGTGAGGGTAGCACGTGCGTGATTGACGAGATGCTGTAAGGTGGTGCAGTTTCTCTTCTCTTTGGCTTCACTTGAGAGGGGCTTCAAACACTTAAGAGATCGAATCAATTAATTGTGAGGGCAAAGATGGCTGACTCAGGTGAATATAAAGAAGAAACGAAAGAGAGTTCGAATAAGATAACTCTTTTTTAGACCAAGGTTTCAATCACTACCCTCGATGGATGTAATTATAGGCTGGGAGAAAAGACGAACCACTTCAGTTAAGGGGTTCAGCATCGCGTGGGAAGCTGCAGTGATGGAGGGCAAAGAGGAATGCTGCACACACACACACACACACACACACACACACACACACACACACACACACACACACACACACACACACACACACAGACCTCGCTAGCACTGCGGTATTGTCCTGAGCAGCTTGGGGATTCGTACCACGCTCAAGATGCTAAGAATTTTTTCACTGATAAACGAGCAGTTACTGTCCTCTCTGAGCAAAGGGATGGATGTGCACTGTGCGAATGTCCTATGCCTTAACCATACATTTTACACGATATTTCCATATCTGCTTTACTTGAGACCACGTTCGGGTCCTTGCAGAGTCCCTGGACAAAGCCATTATTCGTTGTATCCATCCCGTTGTGTTTCCTTCACATGATACATTATGTGTGCATTTAACCTCCAGCACAGATAATAAGGAATGAAAGTCAAATGTCCCTCTTTAAGTCAAATTATTGTATAGATGCATCTGTGGCCAAGAAAAACTTCATATGCATAATGTGTGTGTGTGTGTGTGTGTGTGTGTGTGTGTGTGTGTGTGTGTGTGTGTGTGTGTGTGTGTGTGTGTGTGTGTGTGTGTGTGTGACGGGAATACGTACAAATAAACAAATCGACACGTGAATACATAATCACACACAAAAATTGACCAGTAAAAAAAATGTAACAAATCAATAAAGCTAAGAAAAAAAAAAAAGAAAAAAGGAAAAAAGACAAACATACAAACTACCAAAGAGAGAGAGAGAGAGAGAGAGAGAGAGAGAGAGAGAGAGAGAGAGAGAGAGAGAGAGAGAGAGAGAGAGAGAGAGCAAGGAAAGGAGTGAGGGACACGGATCTCGGTGGGGAGAGTTGGAAGAAGGGAAGGAGTGAGGGAGGGAGGCGAGGAGAGGGAGCTGGGACAAGGGAGGGCCGTCCAACAAAGCCACGGTCGTCCACCCTTGGCTGTGGGCCGCAAAAACCAGCCGACGAGTCCCCGCAGACACCTCGAGTCGAGTTCTGGGTGTGGGGGTGTGTGGGGAGGACGGGGGAGGAGATAAGCTGCGGCAACACCGACCCACCCAGCGCCACCTGTGCCCTAGTACCTCACTCACCTGCCAAAGCTGGCGAATCAACACAAACGCATGACCCTCAACGGAAACTGCTCCTCCTCACTGCAGATCCGCGTCTAGGCTGTTAAATTCTGTGTGGGTTTCTTGGTGTGCTGGTGAATGGTTAGTTGTATGTGGTGATTTGTAAGGAAGGGAATGTAAAATGAGAATTCCAATTTTTTTTTCTATTTTTTTTTTTTTTCAGTGGGACGGGCGAAGTGAAAAGCTTATGTTATCTCCTGAGTTTGTATGTAATGATAAGGCATGGATGTTCGTTAATGATTTAATCTCTGCCAATTACGAACGATATGTGGCTGATTTTTTTTTATTGTCCTCTCTCTCTCTCTCTCTCTCTCTCTCTCTCTCTCTCTCTCTCTCTCTCTCTCTCTCTCATCCTCACCCAGCCGTTGCGATCCACACACAGTGACAGGCGCAAGGCATTACCGATGCATTTATTCAGTGCTAACACACACGAATCCGCCTCTCCCGCGAGATGTAGCTCACATGCACGGTCTCCCACCTTCCCAACGCACGGCTCCTCTCTCCCTCTCCCTCTCTCTCTCTCTCTCTCTCTCTCTCTCTCTCTCTCTCTCTCTAGCCCCTCTCCTCTACACACAGCTCATTGTTACAAGAAGGGTCAAGACGTTCATCTGATAAGATTATGGCATCGGAAACAAGATTTATGAGGCATGAGATGTATTAGAACTCTAAAACCACACACACACACACACACACACACACACACACACACACACACACACACACACACACACACACACACAGGGGAGAGGGGGAAGGACCTAACAATAACAAATCGAGGAACGCTGTCTTACGCAAGGTTGACTGACTCCCGACCCCACACACGTTTGTCAGTACGCATCAGGGTCACACCATTGCCCAGTCCCCCTAGCCTCCCCTCGCGCATCTGCAGAACTAAGGTGTGGCCAGGAGGGTACGGCACGCTCCCCCTCACCCACCCGCCCCGCTCGCATCCCTAGGTCACGCTGGAGGACAACTACCGGCGTCCTTCAGGGGTCCTTGATTGCGGCGAGGAACAGTGGTGCGAGGCAACATCCGAGGACCTTAAGCACGTTGATAGGACCACCATCGCTTCTGTCTTGGTCTCGCCCGATAATTTGACACCGCTAGCAGTGACTCGACAGCACAGCCTCCTCTTGCTGTGTTATTTGCTCGTGTAAAAGAGGATTCCTGGAACATGTGTAACGTCTAATTCTGCTGCGTCTCCGATGGGTGGGATGCAAGGAACAGAGGAAGGCGCGGGGGTGACGGGGTGAGGCAGGCAGGAGGGTGAGTGGGTGTAAGGGCGGACACAGAGTAGGAAGGACCTCCTGTCAAGATGCGTCGTGAAAGCAAACTACTGGTTGGCATAGTGACTGATCCGGGTGACTGACTGGAAGGCAGTAATGTGACTTAGGTTCTGTTTTCTCAATGTTTCGGCATTTTATTTTGACGCAAGTTTAAATACAACTTATTAGGGACTTCAATGGTGTTTTCATGATATTAATAACAACTTAAGACTGGTTTTATATCAATGATAGCAAGCACCCATGAGAACCAGCCTCTGATCCTTAGTCGCTATTCTCATTCGAGGTTCGAGTACGTGCTCTCTAACTCTGTCTCTTGCCTCCTTCGTGCTGCAGAATGTTAGGCCCTCCTCTAAGCCCACCTCATGAGCTGTACATCGCTGAAAATCCAAAGGAAATTCATACTCATTACCTGTTCCGATAAAGAGTAATTGTACAGAGGAGACTTAATTGAAGTAGGAGAAAATTAAGCAACATATTAGGGTCTTGCGTGTCTTCTCTTTTTCGTTCCTTGAAGGCTGTGCAGTTTCTCTTTCCTGAACATATGTAGGCTGCTGATTCCGACCTTCCCTGTCCGCCACACCCAGTAGTGAACCGTGAGCTATTTCACTGCTTCACATTTCTGGCATTAATTGATGATAAATTATGAAGTAGAAGGGATAGTAGCGACAGGAGGAGGAGGAGGAGAAGGAGGAGGAGGAGGAGGAGGAGGAGGAGGAGGAGGAGGAGGAAAGGAATTTGTACATCACATACTACAAAAGACACCTGAATAAAACTCTTTTATTCAAATTAGTAATGTAACGTCACGTCTCAAGCCAGCAATGCAAACTAGATATGCACTGTCACGACAAAATGATAGAGGAAGAAGTCATACAGAGAGACAAACTAACACTTAACATGAAAAAAAGTCACTCACTTGAAAATACTGAAAATAGATTATCAAATTCCTAGTTAAAAATAATATACCAATGTCTCGCTCGAAATTTCCTATGCTATTATTTTCATTTATCTATTTATTTTTTTTAGGTAAGAGGACGATCAGGAAGTAAAAGAAACGACATAATTACTTCGATCCAAACACATTTAACATTCCATTACTGTAATACTAAAAAAATCACCATAAAAAAGAAGCAAGAGGCAAAAATTTAAGAAATGCAGATCTGGAAATGGTTAAACGAGAGAGAGAGAGAGAGAGAGAGAGAGAGAGAGAGAGAGAGAGTCCCTTCGTTCTCTTTATCTATATATAGCTTCACACGACCTTTCTTTGGATCCGCGCGTGAGGAAGCTTCTAAACGGGGGAATCGGACCCACCAAGAGTCTTCCGCCGGGGCAGCCAGAGAAGGGTTGATTAGCGAGGGGAAGCGTGCACACCAGACCCGATTTGTGATGGTGATATGTCGACCAGGATGTGTGTTGTGCTGGTGATGGTGGAGGTGAAGGTAGTGGTGAGCTAAGGCGGTGTTGCAGGTGTGTGTGTGTGTGTGTGTGTGTGTGTGTGTGTGTGTGTGTGTGTGTGTGTGTGTGTGTGTGTGTGTGTGTGTGAGAGAGAGAGAGAGAGAGAGAGAGAGAGAGAGAGAGAGAGAGAGAGAGAGAGAGAGAGAGAGAGAGAGAGAGAGAGAGAGAGAGAGAGAGAGAGACATTATGATGACAATTCCCGAGGTAGATTTAAGATGAAGCAAGGTCAATCGCCTAATGAGACGTGAAAGGTGAAGAGACGCATTCAGGTGTATTTTATAAATAATATAAGGAGTTTGATAAACTTTTGCATAACTTTCATTCGAACAGTAAATATTATATCATTAGGATTATTTTATGAAAGTTACAAAGATCATGTTCTCAAGAGTGTTGTTATAAATAATGTAAAATCATGTCAAATTGGAATCATGGGAAACAGCATTGAAAACTCAAAGAATCAATTCCTCTACAGTAGTTTTAAATGGTTTGAGATGTCAATAAAGCAGTATCTAAAGCCACAGAGGAGATGCGTCAGGTTCTCCCGAGTGTTGCTAACAGTGTAGAATCCTTGCTATCACTAGAACCGTGAAAAAATATTGAGAAATTTCCATTAACTTCCACTATAGCATGTGAGAAATAGTCGAGACAGGACGTAGAAATGTATAAGAATTGGAGCCCATCATGTGACGCTCGAATATGGGATGCGCAAAGATGCCAAGACAGCCGGGGCTGATCTTGACGTCACAGCCGCCCAGGAAGATGGATCTAAAGGGATGATAGGCTCTGTGTCCCTTTTTTTCGCAACTCTATATAAGAAGAGAAGAGTTCATCCTTCAAGGTGAAATGCCACGGCGGGAGGACCATCACCATCACCATCAGAGGACCTTCCCGGGACGCAATGGCAGGAGCAAGGCGACGTGGGCGTTGAAATCCAAAATAGAGGTGGTAGAAGGGAAAACAAATACCAGGATTTATAGATGAGGGGAGAGATAAGAGGAAATGAAGCTATAAATCAGTGAGGGACAGGTGTGCAGACAAGGTTGTGTTTGAACGCAGGGCACGTTGTAATCAGAGGACAGGTGAAAGGACGGACAGGTATGTGGAAGGGAGGAGGCGGAGTGGATGGAGCACAGGACTCACCCACCTATAAGACAGAAGCGAGTTTCCTTAAGAAGCTGCTGCCTAATGGGTCTTTGTGGGTGGGGGCCGGGGCGTACCTGCGGGTGTGGCAGTCTGGTGAGGCGTACCACAGGACTTAGGGTATAAATAAGGCGCATCTCAGGGGATGGAAAGGGCAAGCGAAGGATGGGGACTGTGCGATATGAATACGACAATACACGAACACATAGCAATGTCACACAATATTCGACAGCCAAGAACCATGATCTCTATATGTAATCTCATAAAAATAACCGGTACGATAAAGTAAAAAACATTAAAAACCTAACAAGGTAAGGTCTGCAAAATATGAAACAAAATAGGAAAGCACGAACACATGGAAATATACAAAATTAGCCAACATGCAGCCATTACAAGGAAACAAACTCCGAAAAGAAAGGAAAAAAATCACGGCAAGGTAACAAATATGTGAGAGTGATACAATAACAAGGGAATACCGGAACACTAGTGCATTCATTGGCGAGTTGAGATATGTGACGCGAAGAGCACGCTGCCGCAGGCCTGCCAGACCGCTACGACAACACGACTCTGCATTCTACTAGACAGCGTGAGACTTGGCCACGCCCAGACACACCACGGAAGAAGAGAAGGATGAGAATGAGGATGAGGAGGAGGAGGAGGAGGAGGAGGAGGAAGAGAAGGAGTGCCCGTGGTAAATGGTATCTGGATGCAAGCAATGACTGCCGCCCAACGCTTCATTAATAAATACCACGCAGGGTAAGGCAAGAAGACTATCACAGAGTCTCCGTACCCGTTGCTCCTCAGTTCTAAGTGCAATGTCCTCCTCTTCTTTAATTATGAGGGTTTTGTTTTCATGTGAGTGTGGGCTGAGGTGGTGCGGAACTGGCGGGTTGATGGAGGTGCGTGGAGGACAGTGGAGAGCTGTTTGTCTTGTATGGTAGTCTTGAAGATTGATGATGATGATGGTATATAAATTGTATTCTCTCTCTCTCTCTCTCTCTCTCTCTCTCTCTCTCTCTCTCTTTTAAACAAATTAATGAGTAAACTAATTAAAAGAGACACATCATGACAGGACAAGACAGGAACAAGATGATTGAAGAACAATTTATGCGACTAACTGGCTTCTCTGCTATAGCACACACTCAAGAATTTGCTGTCTTTCTTGCAAGTACAAAAAAAATAAAAGCTTTTACTCCTTGCATCACACCCAGAGTCCATCGCTCCTCTGGACAGTTAATTTAGCCGAAAAGAGCAAACATACTTGATTTACTGATGTACTTATTCTGAACTCTTATTAGCTTTCCCCTGCATCTTAGTCTCGCCTTAGGACGTTTCCATTTGCTGCCTAATTACGTATATATTTTCTGCCAAATGGTTCCTGGTTGCCTGAGTCACTGTGCTGATTGCCTTGTTCCCAGATGGTCCTTAGAGATTTCCACGCAGCAAAAAGATGAACCCTCTGAGGACTCCAATGTTTCCCCCGGTGGAATGAACCCTTACCAGGTACAAAGATGAGGGCTTTGTTGTGTAAAATTTAAAAACGTTCTTTGTTCTGTATCATAAAGTCGTGTCATTGGCCGACTGTATGTGCTGTAAGGTTGATGGAAAAAAGTATACTGTCCTTCGCTCGTCTGTAATGAAATCTTTAATATTGTCCTGTATATGTGAATGGAGAACTCGTCTACACTTAAATAAGCTACGAGCGCAATAAGAAAATAAGAGGTAATGGTATTCGTCCACCAGCTTTAACTTCTACTTCCTTCTAGACTGTACAAATTCTTGCTTCTTCATTCTACTGTTCTTGTGAAATAATTGTAAAGAAAAAAAAAATAAATAAAATCTAGTTAGTGGATTTGAGTTCAATAAATTTCCGGTGCAACGTAACTAACAAAATTCCTCACCCACACAGACACACACACACACACACACACACACACACACACACACACACACACACACACTAATGAAGAAGACAAACCAATCGTTACATAAATACAGATCTGATATTAAATCCACGAATCAGTAAACCATTGATCATCATCGGCCACCACAACCAGTCAGGATCACGGGTCAGTCAGGTGCGGCCTCCTCTAATCACCCTAATAAGGAACACTCCCTCCCTCTCGACAGTAATTGTGTTCACATCGATCACTTATTTCTCGCCCGCAGCACTTCCTACGCGGTGATGCTTTGGCTGAGTCTGTGTTTGACAAGTGTTCCTTCCTCTCAACTTTTCCCTATTCTTTCACAGCGTTGTATTGTCTGTCTCAGTAAAGCAGAGAGAGATGCAGTGGTTTGTTCCTCCACTCATAGTCTCTTGTACCTTCTCTTCTACCTTGCCTTTATCCCTACCAATCCCGTCATCGCGCGGCAGCCTGAATGCCTCTCTCCCCTGTAATCTGTGAGGAGTGTCTCTCGTGGTGGTGGAGGGAAGGTAAACACGGACCGACCCTCCTGACGCCGACCTTGAGCTGGGAGGCGAGGGCCGCCGGGGAGGAGAGGCCCGTCATCAGGCTCATTCCAACGTCCACCAGCTAGCCACTCAGCTTCGTTCGCTTCATGTAACTCATCTTCGTGGTTATTGCCTTACAAGTTTCTCGTGTTCAATATCTACAATAATGTTTATTTATATACATGATATGACTTTACTCCTCTACGGCTAACATGGGGGAAGGGACAGGAAAAGCCATGTTAGGCGTCTGAATAGGTTTGAGGAGTGAAAATACACTTACAGATCAATGAGAGAGACAAAAACCAGCACAATAATTTATCTCCTTTATTCCCTGACTAATTTTGCCTTACTACTTCTTCAGGAAAAAACTGAAACACCTCAATACCTGTTCTGATTTCCTATTCTCATCAATCTTCAAGTATATTCTATCAGTGCCATTTGCTTGCATCCTTGCCTCGTCACCTCCCCACCGTGTTAACAAACAAGGAAGTCATGAACGTTGGGTACACATAATCCCAATGGTGTTCCTCTGGGTGTAAATATCCTCCCTCACCCAAGCTCATTACTCATCAGTAGCAAAGGGAAGCCTGTTTTCTCGATTTTTACAGATAGGCATTGTTTTCATAATTACCAACTACATTTTAGACATTAATTTATATATCACATTCCTTTAAGTAATTTCATAGTCTAGAAGGACATAATCAATCTCTTTTTCTTTCTTCATATGCATCTGTGCAATGATATTCTTGCCCTTTATGCTAAAATTATCACAATAACAGTAAACCATCAATTTCTATCTGTTGTTTTCTGTTTCAATTTGTCACGCTTAATTTCCTTCATCTCAATCAATTAATGGCGTCACTTTCCATTACATAAAAAAAAAATCTCTTCATAAAACTAAAAAAGTGAATACAATTAATCTGGACACAACGCTAAGTATTAGGAAGACGTTCGCTAATAAAGTCAAAAGAACAGCTAAAAAAAAAAAAAAATGTAAGAAAACACAAGGGAGACCAAGACACGCAAATGGGGAGAGATGTAGAGACACGTCCGCCTTTTGCAGTTCCACTCGTAGGCGGCGACAGGCAAACAAACACACGGCGGAGGAAGGACAGAGTGCGGCGGCGACACCAAACAACAGGCCTCGTGTTGACTCAGTTGGCGGTGTTTGAGTTTAACTTCCTTCCTTCACCCATGCCAGGATGTTGCCATTGGAGTGTAGGTGTTCCCTAGTAAATAGTAGATAGTGCGAACATAGTACAATAAGGTAACGTATGATGTAATGTTGTATGGTGAAGTGAGGCATATATGTACATAGATAAGTACTTTCCTTTTACAAATTCGAGTTAAAACATTCATCTTGGTGCATTAGATCCAATTTACGTAACACTGAGGCGCCATGTGAGCCGAAACAGTGCTGTCAACACACACACACACACACACACACACACACACACACACACACACACACACACACACACACAGGTGGCGCAGCAGGTGATCAAACAATCTGATGCACGGACAGCCCCAGCATTGTAGACACGCCTGGTCCCGTCGATGCCTCCACCCGCTATCAAGGACGCCACCACGACCCGCTAAGGCCCCTCCAGTTTGCAGAAGAAAGAAAAAAAGAGCAAAGAAATCTGGGCGGGAAAGACAAGAGGAAAAGACTGTGTTCTGGTTCCTGTGGCGGTTGCAGCGGAGGTAATGGTGGACAAAACAGGGACGAAAAGGAAGAGGAGGAGGAAGAGGAAATATGAATAACAAGAGAGAGGAAAGAGGAGGAGGTAGAAGAAATAAAAAAACATCAACGACGCGGGAAACTGCCATGAAATGAAAGGAAAGGAGAAAAACGAAAAAGGAAATAAGAAGAAAGCACACAAGTGGAGAGAAGTGGATGGTATGTAAGTGGAAAAACGTGCGTGCAGTTGTTCACACCCATGTTTTTGTGCCGGAGAGACAAACAAGGGCTTTTCCTCATCCCCCTTCCGTTTGAACATCTTCCCCTCCCTACCAATCTTTCCTTTCCGTCTCCAAACAGCAACTCTCGGCTACAGTAAACACCACTTTCTAATCTTACCAGCTGCTTCCCCCTACAGACAATGGGCATTATACAACGATCAATCAGAACGCCACGTTTTCCTTTACTGTCTGTCCCCTGAGTAAATATCCTCTTCCTTCTCCTCTACCTAATACATGCTGCCTCTTCCCCACTCCCTCTCCTGCTTCTTCTCCTTCCCTCAAGACCTTACACCCTCTGCTGCCTCTTGTTTCTCACAGACCCATAGTTCTCAGCGCCTCCTCCTCTGCCTCTTCCTCCCTCTTCCTTCTAAAGCTTACACCTTCTTTTGATTCTTGCTTCACCACCGACACACAGTTCTGCATGTTTCCTTTTCCTCCTCCACCTTCACACCTCCATAGCTCACATCCTCTCGTCTGCTTCTCCAGATACACAACTCTCCTCGCACTACTCCGGAACACACTGTACAAGCAGCAACTTCTGTGATTCATGGTAGGATAGGGACTGCAATTCCATCAAAACGTATCAAATATTGCCTCTAAGTAACCCAAGATAAATATTTATAACTATATACTGTGTAATATATGTTTTCGTCCTCAATATAAATAAAGGACCAGAAAAAAAAAATAAAGGATACTGCACTCTTTCTTCACGTGCATAAAGGCCACCGGTACCATTTCGCGGACGGTGTTATGGCGCCGACGAAAGGGTGTTTTGCCACAGCACGGTAAAAAGGTCACGCCTCTGCTTGCTATTCCACCCACGCAGTCTTCACTTTGGAACCTGTCACTCCGTCCCTAAAACTGGAGTTCGATGAATGATTAAGGAGGAGGAGGAGGAGGAGGAGGAGGAGGAGGAGGAGGAGGAGGAGGAGGAGGAGGAGGAGGAGGAGGAGGAGGAGGAGGAAGAGGAGGAGGACCAAGAAAACCTGCACGCTGTCAGCCTCACCTCATCAGCATTGCATCAATCATTCGCAACGACAGCGTTCAGACAACTGCCTTCTCGCGGGACACCCAGCGTATATAAAGAGTGCGATAAAAGTGCTGCATATTCTTCTCCTCCCTTTACTTGCCATTTTTCTTCTAGTTGTTTTGTTTTGTCGCGCAGTGTCAAGCCTGGAATGCATCGTCACCAGGCAAGACGCGCACAACAACCGCGAGGCAACAGTGGCTGGCTGGTGGTCGGTTGGGGACAGACGGACAGAAGCGGGAGGAGGAGGGTGACGGTGGGACATAATGGACAAGAACTGGTGAGTGGTGGGGAGACGTAAGGAACGAGGGATGTGAGTGGGACGGAATGGGACGGAAAGAGACAAAAGGTAGCCTAGGAATTGAAGTTGCATAAGGGCAGCAAGTAAGCAAGTGTTGGATAGTGGGGAATAAGGATAGGATGAGTGTAAAAATGGAGTTAGAAGGAGAGGGTGGCTGAGTCAGGGTTGGTACAGTGGAGTGGTGAGAGGGAGGAAGGTGCTTCAGGGCAGGAGGAGCTGTAAGCGTGCAGAAGGTGGCTGGGAACAGGGTCTTGGGGGGGATGGAGGGACGAGCAAGGGGAGGTTGGGGACAGAAGGTCGTTAAGGCAAGAGGACGACGAGGGACACGAGGCGAGAGGCGAGGCTGTGATGGCCTGGACAGGGGCTGGGGACTGGAAGTAAAAGACAAGTGTACCCTGAGCAACAGGTAGTTGGATGCACCTTTCAACAACACTGGACGTCTGCCGCCCGTCTGCCTCCACTCCCCTTACCCTCCATTCTTCCCTCCTCCCCCGGGCAATGGTCCCCCTCTCCCTCACACCCAGCCGCCGCCTCACGAGCACATCTGAGTCACACGCACAACATTTGACACCTGGCAATTTGGTGGGGCTCTTCTGCCACTTGAGAAAAAAAGACACGTATGTTGTCACGCAAGCCTGGCTGGGACACCGCTGTTAGGGCGAGGAAGCAGTTTGAATCAAGGGTTGTTTGATCAAGTGGTGGTTATGATGATGCCGCTATGAATTGCACCTTTCTTCCAATTTATTTTCCTTTCGTCTCCTGTCATAATCTTCACACGCAGGCACACCTCCCGGGAGCTTAGCTATGTTTATTTCTTTGTTAGTACATATCTTAAGTACATTTATTTCCTTGTCATTCTATATGTTAGGAAAGTTTAATTCCTTTCTATTCTACATCTTAGGTACTCTATTTTTTTCTCATGTTTATTTTTTTCTTATTTTATATGTTAAGTATTTTTATTTCCTCTCTACTATATATTATAAGGATGTATATTTCTTTGTTATATTCTACATTTTCTCCATTCTTCTCATTGTTCTGCTACCAGTTCTTTTTTTTCTTTTTCTTATTTCCTTCTCTTCTTTCATCATCACAAAAGTTTCCGGCAGCGTACTCCACATATATCTGTTAGCTGCCTGCCTAATCCAAACCACAAGGCTATAAAGCTGTCTGCAAATATTAGTTTAGATCTCCTTACGTGCTTTCCTTTGTTGGCTCTCCCTCAAAAACGAATATGAAATCAACGGCTCGAGGGCTAATAATATCATTTGCAATTACTATTAATTTTTTTACTGCCAGTAAAATTACTTTTAATCTTCTATTATTACCTTTTCACTTTATTGTTATTAGCACTGTTCTTGTTTGACAATGCAGTCTTATAAAAATCAGACGCTAGTCGATGCCATCAGTGTGCTTTGCTAAACCCAATCAGCCATGAACGATAAACAGTTATTAACGTACTCATTTCATTATTCACCTTCCGGGGAAAAAAAAATAATGACGACATTAGTAGCTACGGAAAAAAGTCATTACGTCCCACTCTTAATCTTCTGACTGCTATGCTTTCTCAAGCTCGGTGAAATGTTCTTGAGCAAGTTTTGATTATAATTCTGAAAGGCTCGGCAGGAAAAGAGAATTAGCGACTCGTTTATATCTTTACGTGATTGGAGTTCAACATTGGTTAAATAAAATCACAGGTATGCTATTGTCATCAGTGGTAGAAAGGTTAGTAAATCAACACCGTCGAGGGAAAAATAATCGACTTTTATGAAGATATCTACTTCATGAAAATATGAATCAGTGAAAGTGTCATTCGCAAACACTGCCGCTATAACCAAACATTAATGAAAAAATAACCAAAGTTAATGAAAATAACGCCTTTCTCAGTAGTCTCCGTTACGCAGATCTCATGCTGTACCCTCCGTGGCTAGGCAAGAGGAACCGAGGGTCTGCAGCTGCCCGCCCCCGCCGCCAGGAGCACGGGCTGCGTCACGCCAGACTTAATAATCTATCATGACTGGAAAAACGCGCGGCATTACCGACAACAGCTCTGCCTCGAGGCTCCGGGAGAAGGACGAGGACTCTGACTTCTCAGCTTCTTTATAACTTTCTTGTGAATAGTAGAAGAACGAGGAGGGAAAAGAAAGAGGAAGGGTAGGAGCTGATAGTGCATTATTGCGTTGCTTGAAACCTGTCCTATTGTGGCTATTATTGCTATTATCACCCCCACAATGCACTACTACAACTACTTCTACTATTACTACCGATACATGCTTCATATAGTGACAAGGTTGACTGTTCATGACAACTGGTAATCTCTCTCTCTCTCTCTCTCTCTCTCTCTCTCTCTCTCTCTCTCTCTCTCTCTCTCTCTCTCAGAAAGAAAAAAAAAATAACTGACAAGAGTGTAATGTGTCCTCCCTAAGACATATCACGAGGGTGAAAATGAAAAGTATTACAAAGCAAGAGAAAAAACGCATTTTTTTTTATTGCCACTCATCTCAGAAAACATAAATGGTACCACGAGAGAATCAAAAAATACCACGTCCCTTCGTTCCTTTGAAGGCAAGGCATAGAAAACGCATACTGATGGGTTGATGGTTCGGGTGAGGGAGGACGTAGAAAAAACGGTGGCGTGTGGGAGGGAGACAGGCGGAATGAGGTGGTGTGGGGGCGCGTATGGAGGGATGGAGGAGGGACGAGTACATAAAAGGGATAGGTGTTGCTGAGGTAGCAGATGAGCACACGGGAGGGAATGAACTGTGGGTTTTGTTTATTCTTCCATGCTCGTCTGTCATGAATCTTCAGTTCGATATTTTTTTTTTTTTTTGTGTGTGTGTGTTGCCGCATATGGACTGGTATTGCTGCAGCTGATGATGATGGTGGCGATGAGTGATGGTGATGCATTGCGGATCCGCTGCCGAAGTGAAACTAAAAAGTAAAAAGGATAATGTTCTCGCTATATATATTTCACGATAATTTACTGCGCACAATAATGTGAATTTCTAAAAGTAAAACATCATTCATGTAAATGCGTCACGGGGCAAATATATGGATATGTAAAGTTTAATATTTATGACCATTATTCATAAAAACAAACGTTCCTTTCAATCAAAGCAAGCTGACTGATCTAGATGATGTGCAGCATCAGCCGGATCATGTGGCCCTGCACGTGAAAAAAATATACGCAGGAATACAAATGCAAATCTACAAGAGGAATCTGAATAAGTGAAAATGTAAAAGAGTAACTTGATGCTAAAAGTAACACTGCATTTAAAATCCTGCAGGACTGGTTAGTGAGTGCCTACAGGTAGTGGAGTTGGCAGGCAAATGATCCAATTATTATACAGTATCAATAAAAGGCTGCCTTAATTGTAGTCTACTTAACGTCTATATGTATATAGCTTCGCCTTAACTAAGCAGCAGCAGGACTGCACTACTTCCATCTGGGTAACCTTGGTGGTAAGGCGGAGGAGCATTCCTTCCCACTCTTCACTCATCGGTATCACTAGGAAAAAACAAAATTGGCTGGCAGGACCAAGGTGGCTATATATCCTCTCCCTTAATAATTACCATTTTTTATATAATTTAACCTCCCTTTTTGGTGAGTAGAAATAGATACAGTCTTCCTTTTGCGTCTTGTCACTGCTTACTTTTTCTTCATGGAAATGACTGGAATCACGTGTTTGTATCTGAATGTAAGTTTTTCTCTTCCGTCCTTGACTTCCTTCAGAAAGCAAAGCCGCGCACGACGATCACGTCACGATCGTGCATCATGCGCCGGGTCCCGCCAGCACGAGGTGAAGAAAAATACTCACAAAGGAGACCAGCAACAGCTTAAAAGTTTCATGTGCTCCGATGTTGTAATTCTCCTGGTGGCATTTAATGAAGAGGCGATGGTGCAAGTGATGCATGAGATGAAAATTATGCTTCATGGGATTAAGTTTGAATATATGAGTACACAGACAAAAGAAAAGAAAAAAAAAAAAACTTGTCCAGGAGTAAGAGTTGGTGTGTGGGTTTGTGGGCCAGACAGTGCAGACACATGCATTAGTGGGCGGGATCCTCTGTTGCGAGGCGCCACGAAGGTCACCTTGGGTCAGTACAGCCCCGGAAGGTGTGATTCGTGGGGAGGACAGTGCTTAAGAGAGACAAAAAATCGTGAGAACCTAAAAGAATGTGGTGACTACAAAAGACCATTTGATCTACTCTCGGAGACTGGGGGAACAGTAATAAGGTGAAAGAACAAATAACATGTAGATGATGGAAAAACTATTATTAGCAGTTAGTGGTAGTGTAATTGTTTAGATGATGATAATGACTGGAACTGCTAGAAATGAACAGTAGTAAGGTGATGAATGAAATAATAATAGTAATAATAATGTAATATGGTAATTTCGGAGATGGCGGAAGGGGCAAGTAAAGGTCTTACCCGAACAAAGAACCAGTTCAAGGAGATAAGGACCAGTTTTATACCCAAAAAGAGCGTCTCCACCTCACGTTAAGGTACACGAGCTAATTGGTAGGAATTGGTCCCCCGAGGACACGTGGGCTACAGTCATCTACGAAAGGTACCGCTGGCGCCGGCCTCAGTGGTCACTGGAACTATACATGTCCCGTTCACAAGAGATCAGATAAGTAAGCGGTTTCAGTTTCAAAGGAGAAGAAACCCCATCATAATGTAACTAGCCAGTATAGTCATGTAGGAAGGCATCTCCACCCAGACACTTACGAAATACCATGTAAAGAACACTACATCTTTATTAATCTACACACATATAAGACTCGTATTATAAGCACTTAATGGTAGCTTTTTATGAGAGTCTGACGAGACGCTGTGCTTTGAAGCTGAGCCGACCGTGGTTGGCAGCGTAAGGGTGGTCGTGGATTCACACCCTCGGGGGATGCTGCACGTCATGTAAACAGTGTGTGTGACGGTGGGTTAAAAGCTACGTTACTGGTCGCAATGGTCTTCGCGGGTCACGACTCCACCAGACGGACACGCCAAATGTTGAGGCCGCAGTCTCATCCGTAACACGACCCTCTGCTGCGGCTGCCCGGCTGTGGTCCCTCGGCACTCTGAGACGGGAAGGCAAGGGTGCATCCCACTGGGTCTGGCGAGGTCAAGACACTACCAAGGGCAACGGAAAGTTACAGAACAACTCAAGGAAATCATTGTTGTCATAACTTGCACGGCATAAGCTCCATCCAGCGCAGCTACTTTTTTTTTGCCACAAAACCTTTATACTCTTATTCGCCTACAACCAAACCTCAGCCTGGCTACCTTCTTTTCCTTTACCACACATTATGATATCATATGTAGCGAATATTAGTGTTTAGATACATACACGTGGCAGGAAATTACAGATTATGGTTGCGTAACTACAAATTTTATGGATGCTGGTGAACACACACCACTTCATCTTCCAAACTCCCGTATGAGCACCGATTCCGCAGCGGTTACTGACTTACTACCAACTCGAATGTATGTTTGGCGCTTCGGGAATGACCATGAACCACGTATTCATGTAATCATAAAGCAGAGAAGCAGGTTCTAGTGGTTCTTAATTAATATAATAAAGTCTAGAAATTTCACTCACTCTCAAATTATCATTCTTCTGAAATCTGTCATCTGTGTGTGTCAAGCTTCATTAAATTGTGACATCTGGTTTTGACGTAAAGGCCGAAGAGATGGCATGATGGCTACACAAATCTCTCTCTCTCTCTCTCTCTCTCTCTCTCTCTCTCTCTCTCTCTCTCTCTCTCTCTCTACATGAACACAGGCGTCAACAAGTGAGGAATCCATCAGCTGGAGTCCAAAGGTGCGGCCGCGGTGGGTCGGGACCCAAAGGAATCCCTGCTGAGCTCCAAGGTGACCCAGTCTTCCAGGGCTCGAGGTTGAGATTTGCAGATCCGAGCACATGATACCGCGCATTGCTCCATTTCAAGGCAGGAAGAGTTCCCTTGTGAGGCATGGTAAAGACAAGTAGAGAAAATAAGGCAGTAGGATGGCTGGTGTCCCTCCCTCTATAAAGATTCATGAAACTGAGATAGCTTTGTGTGTGAAAGATCAGATGGAAGGAAGGCAAGTTCAGTCATGCTCCATAGTTGAGGAACATACCACTCCCACTGTGTTGCGATTTCTTTTATTCTTAATTCCGTGATCTGTTGAAAGTCTTAAAAAAGAAGAAAAAAATTGACAAAAGACAGGTTCTAAGGAGATCATAGGCCTTTAGAATATGAGAAAAGGCAGAACACAGTGGAAGTCAGTGTGGGAAGTTAATTTACTGGTGACCACGGCTGTACAGTACGTGCGGGACAAGTGGGTTGTGTCCCGGGCAGGTGTGATGAGCGCTGGTTGGGAGGGCGGGAGGCCAACACCATGACACTGCAAATTTTCCAGTATTTTCGAGGAAATATACCAATACACACACATATATATATATATATATATATATATATATATATATATATATATATATATATATATATATATAATATGTTTCTAAAAATAAACTTCTTGCTTTACGAACTTTTTCTCGTGTAGCGAAATGGAACAGTAATGAACATGAATACACCTTTTATATTTATAGGAGTATTAGTGACGGTTCGAGGTGGCGTCCCTCATGGTAAGAGTCCACTGTTGTTCTGCGACGCCCGCCTCCAAGCGGACTTTGGGAACAATAATCGGAGAAAGACAGTGACTCATATACAGTGTGCGGCAATTACCAGACTCGCACCTAACTCATCTTTTCAAGAGCAAATGGAAAGCAGATACACTGTTATGGTAAACGTTTCAGTTACTTTTAGCAGTGAAGAGGGAAGAAATGGATGTTAGAGGAGAAAGACAAACATTATATATCGGAAAGTGCATAAAAGGACGTAATATTTCACCCGACCACTCATCCCTGGCTGGTGCTTTGTGTTCATTATTCGGTCTGCTGAAACACTGGCGCGTGACTCGCTAACAAAGCACATTGTTACTCATTTTCTAGCGGCGTCTCTACTTTGCTCTGGGCCGGTGCACTCGTCCCTTGAGCCCAATTAATGATTCATGAGTGGGTGTCATGGCTTCCTCTGGCTGGTTATAGTGAGGAGGAGTGGCCAAGAGAGGCTTTGTTGGCGCGGTAAACGGGTGAACCTGTAGAGCCCGCGGGTAGGCGAGGTGCGACCGGGTTGGCTGAGGTTCGGTGGGCATAAAGAGGTGCAGCAGCACCATCAAGGTCAGAAGTACTGCTAACCGACAGAGTTTCCTCTTAATCGGATCCAATAATTATATCTTATTGAGTCGAAATAAATACGACTTGGTAACAGAATGTATTTTCGGAATAGGTGATTCAACAGAAAGAGATTTTTGAGGTCCTGGTTGAGGGTTGAAGTACTGAGGCGAGGCAGCAACCCGGCCCATCAGCCTCCCTCGGGCATCCCAAGATGTTCCAGCCCTCGAAACGCTCGCTAATGTCCGCCTCACTACCTGCTACCTGCTACTGAGTCTGCTTCACTTTCTGCTGGTGGTGCTGCTGTGTCATCACCTACATATGAAAAGCGAATAAAAATGATATCCGTGAAGGTCTTTATTGTCGCTTGTCTTCAGTATTGCTGTTGCCTTTTGTTACACGTACACTGACGAACTCATTAGCATGTATCTTGTCACTTTATAACAACTACTGTAACAAGCAGCACTTAACTTTATTATGGTTTTCAAGGTAATTTTTTTTATTGTGCTGATACTATAACAAGGACACAGCACAATCAAAGAGAAAAGGAAAAAACACTGAGAACCCGACGAATCATGTCTGGCCTTTGGATACTTTAGTAATGAAAAAAATGATAAATACGAGTCTTTGTGTATCTACAGGTATCACTGGCAGCCGGTGCTAATCAACTACAGGACAAAGGCTTATCCAGTGTCTCTCCCACCAATCAAAACTAAGACAATCGTACGCTACACTTAGCTCTCGAAAACAATCTACTCAGAGTACACCTTCATCTCCTTTCATCGTTTTAAATAACTTCTCAAACTAAAACAACGTATTAGTTCTGCTTATTGCGGAAATTGCTAGCGGCTCAGTAATGTGGGCACGACGCCAAGCCACCGTGAGCTATAACTTGTGCCTCGATATGCTGAGACTCCGGCAAGAGCTTCATCTTGCTCTGTCCTTGAAGCGCAGCGGCGGTCACTGTCGCGCTTATATGCACCAAGTGTGTGGGACGAGCATGGAATGTGTGTGGGGACGGATTAGGAATGTGTGACGGACTTCATATAATGTGTGTGTGTGTGTGTGTGTGTGTGTGTGTGTGTGTGTGTGTGTGTGTGTGTGTGTGTGTGTGTGTGTGTGTGTGTGTGTGTGTGTGTGTGTGTGTGTGTGTGTGTGTGTGTGTGTGTGTGTGTGTGTGTGTGTGTGTGTGTGTGTGTGTGTGCGCGTGTGCGTGTGCATCTGCGTGCGTGTGCGTGTGTATGTGTGTGGACTGTAACGTATATGCATTAAGTAAACAACCAACTCGATCCCATCACTTATAATCACAGTTCAGTAAACCTTTTAGTGCGTTTCCATATCAGTACATGGCGTTTTACAGCTCGCACAGCCAAACACGCCAAGCCTTTCCTATAATAGCTTTCAGGGAGCCGGGTTGTGCGGCGTTCAAGATCCAGCGGTAAAAGGTAACGACACAAACTCTACGGAAGGTTGACGCTACAAATGACAAGTGGCGAGGAGGTTGGTGCTGGTGTAGGTCGTGTTATCTGTGCTACTATTTTCAGACACACGAAATAACCTCCCTTCTTCCCCTACTTACACCCTTCACTGCCCTCAGGAAAACGCGGGAACAGTTAGAAGGGAACAGTTACCTCATTTTTTCTTGTTTATTTTTTTGTTGACTGATAAAGCCAGAGCCACACAAACGCCTGCCTGCCACTCGAATAGCAAGGGAAGTTCAATTAACATAAATATTCAGATCAATTACCTGCCCAGGCTTCTTTTCATCCCATAACAGGCCCAGGTATTTACGAGCCGATATAAGGAGAGATAAATAAACTAATGAATGAAACGGGGAATTTCAGAAGTTTCAACACACACGAACATACAAACACGCTGTCAGCTTTTCTCTTTTCGTACTTCATCGCAACATCAACGAATGAGAAAATGAGGACGACGATGATGACGATAATGAGGAGGAGGAGGAGGAGGAGGAGGAGGAGGAGGAGGAGGACGATGACAAGAGCCTGAATAAGAAAAGAGCAAGGATGAGAGGAAAAAAAGAGAAGGACGAGGATAAGAGGAAGAAGAGAAAGAAGGAGATACAGAGGAGGAGGAGAAGGAGGCGGAGAAGGAAGAATAGAGCTGAAGAGTTGATAAGTTCTTACATTAAGTGAATGATTGATTATATACATTTTAGGAGAGAGAGAAGAAGGAGTAGGATAAGAGAGAGGAGAAGGAAGAAAGAAAAAAATAAAAGTAGGAGGAGGAGGAGGAGGAGGAGGAGGAGGAGGAGGAGGAGGAGAACGAAAACCGAAAGCACAATACAAGAAAAGCAGAGAAAGACTGGGAGTTAGACATCCTCCTCCTCCTCCTCCTCCTCCTCCTCCTCCAGCTTGACAAGAGGAGCAGGGGACGTGGATAGGACACATGCCCTCACCTCCTCCCTTCGTTAATCACGCGGTCTCCTTCCCCCTCGGGCATCGCTGCTCACCTAATCACTGTAATTAGCCTTGATTTTTTTCACCTCCGTCCGTATAAGGAGAGGCGAGCAGATAATTGATACCGAGTGCCAGTATGTTAATTTTTCATAACTTGACGCCACCCCCAGCCAGACACTAGGGTAATGATGGAGGAGGAGGAGGAGGAGGAGGAGGAGGAGAACGCATAAGAGGAACATCTGTTGAGGGATATAGGATAGCATAGCATAAACAAAAAGAGAAAGAAAAAGAGAAGGAGAAAGAGAAGAAGAAGGAGAAGGAGAAGAAGAAAGAGGAGGACGGGGATAAAAGAAAATAGGAAAAATTAGATGCACTGATAAAAAAAAGGCAGATTACAGAAAAGTAACGTTAAGGAAAATAATATAGCAGTGATGGTGGTGATGATGAGTGATGGAAAAAAAAATGCATAAATAACCATAAGGAAACCCGAATGAACTGTGTTTTGCAAGTGCTGTGTTAAACCAGCTGACGTCACACTCCAGGGGACGTCTAGCGAGTATCTGGCTGTGGGCGGAAGGAGTCTCGCCGCTTATGACGCGACCAAAACTTTAATGAGCCGCAAAGATATTAATATTTATCTCCAGATCCGCCACACCTCGCTGCCTCCCTCCCACGCACATACTGCATCAGCAAGTCACCGCACGGCTGGGCACATCTTCATCCCGACAGGGAGTGACAAACAGCGATATTGGAGGGTGTCTTGGGATTATGTGTACTTGCAGTGTTCGGAGATCTATCTGGGTAGAAAAATTTAGCGTATAGAGAAGTATACAGAAGGAAAGAGAAGTGTTTATAAAAAAGTTAATAAGACGTATAAGCGCTATTTCGACCACCCACGAAAAGAGTAGGAAAAAGATTAAGCGGTTTCCTGATACAACAATCTTGGAATAATTGAAGTCACAGGAAGAGGGTAAAACGAAAACTCCTCGTTAGCAGTATTAAATCACTGACATCGCAGGAAGGTGGAAAGCAGAATCAGATAGTGAGTTCAAGATTGCTGGTCACAAATAGGTCGAAAAGACAAGCAGGCAGAAAGTTCGAAATCTTTGAAGTTACAGGTGGCTAGAAAAGATACCCAGGCTGTCTCATATTGTTAAAATCATAAAAATACGTAAAACAGAAACAGGCAGAAAATTCCAGCGTTTCTCCTTCTCTCTCCTGCTCAGCCCGGCACTTCTCCGCTCAGCCAGCCAACAACAAAGGGTAGACATGCAAATTTGGGGCGACACGTTGCGTTAGTGAATGCAGCACCACCACTGCCTCCCTCGCCCTGAACCTCGTGGTGATGGGTGGGTTGTAAAATGTTTTCCCAGTCCGCCCCTCGCGCCAGGACGGAGCAAGGCCCTTCATTGCGGTGAGGCTGAAGGAACCTCACGTCACGCGCCGCTGCAGGACATATATATTATCCTTTCCACGCCAAGGAACTTTTTTTTCTCTTGATATAGTCTTGTCTTCCTCACCCACATCTCTCTCTCTCTCTCTCTCTCTCTCTGTTTGTGTGTGCATGTGTGTGTGTGTGCTCCTCCTAAGTAACTAAAGGTAGTGCTAATTAGTGCCGTTTTTTTCCTCCCTCCGCTGCGCCCAGTGTATCATAATGACCCGCGCTACAAAGAAGTCTCGAGTCCTGCCATGGAATATCAGAGTGTGCAGGAGTAACGCATCGGTACACATGATTGATCAACAAATAAGAGGGAAGGGTGGGAGGTGGCGGTAATAAATGGCGGGAAGAATGCGAGTCTTTACTTTTTTAATGTTCAAAATTATTTTCAGCATTTTCCTGTTCCAGAGAGAGAGAGAGAGAGAGAGAGAGAGAGAGAGAGAGAGAGAGAGAGAGAGAGAGAGAGAGAGAGAGAGAGAGAGAGAGAGAGAGTATCCACTATAACATCCATCATATTTTACCATACAAAGAAAACAAAACACACTTGATCTCTGGTTCTCGCTAGCTAGATGTGGACGTCTCAACACATCCACTACGCGAATACCAGACGAGGAAGTCAATGTGGGGCGCATGAGTTCTTGTTTCCTGGCTAACCGTCTTGGTGTGGTGTGGAGTGAGGCAAGGGGAGCACCGCGTACCTTTGTAGGGTAAGCCGGCTTGGGGAAGACGAGTAAGGATGCGGCACAGTGGGAGGAGAGGAAGAGGGTGGGTGGGGAGGATTACAAAGGAGGAATGTGCAAAGAAAAGCTTAACTGGATGGATGGTGCCATTGTTAGCGGGTATTGTGGCAGCAGGAGGAAGAAGAGAAGGAGGCCGTGTGGGTGGAGCAGAGGTTAGGTACACGCAACTCTACAAGTACACGCTCCAAAATGCAGCAACTGGAGGCTGGAACGGTGGAAAACAAGCCCTTTCCAGAACAATTCACTTTCCCACCTGAGAGACGAATGAAAGGCGTGCGGAAACAAAGCCTCGAGTTGAAAAAAGAAACAGGTGCACATGAATCTGAAGGGGAATACCATGCCAGAGAACCATAACAAACAAGGCTTATTAAGTAAATCGATGTCCGCTACTGAAATTCTTATCTTAACGTGTCATTTTTCCTCTTTTTCCTTTCTCTTTTTATATCTCAGGTGATTTAAGTTAGAATGGTGTGTATGTCTGTATGATTGTGTGGTGTCTTTTTCATGTCTTTTTGGTATTCACGAGTGGATAGAAACTCTTGTGTTAATGTACTATATTAGTTGCATTTCTTTTGTATTTTAACGAATTAGGTAGGTATCTTATGTTTTCATGTGTAAAGTGTGACAAATAGCATACATCTATATCTATATCTGTCTGTCTACCTCTTTATCTATCTACATAACTATCTAACTATCCATCAATCTATTTATCTTTTCCTCAATTTGCTTCCTCCCAAACACCAAAGCAACACTCATGGCACAAGAGCAAGCAAATCACCACTTCCCTGCACTCCAGACGGAAGAGCGTGGCGAGGGTGGTGTGTAAGGATGGGAAAACAAGCGTCACCACAACCCTTAACATTACCCAAAGGCTCGTCACAACAGCGCGGGAACACATCCACCACTACTGTCACCCGCCTCTCACACACGCAGCCAACATACCGGAACACAGACGTAGTACATAAAGAAAGATCAAACTGCAGCAGAAATATCGGCCTTAGGGAAGCTAAAATAAACTACACTGTCTAATCTAACGTGAGAGACGTGAAGGGGCGAACAAGAAGGAGGATGAGGAGGGATATAAAGAAGAAATGCAAGTAGATCTGCTGGTTTACTAAGAGGTTTCTGTTCAGGTATTGCTACAGTGAAACGATGAAACAGAGTAAGACAAAACAGAACGGAATAGTAGTAGTAGTAGTAGTAATAGTAGAAGGAAGGGGAGGAAGAAGACCAGGAGGCAAAATAATGATAGGTAGTAAATGGGAAGGGATGAGGGTCGTGTAAAAATAAGGGAGGAAAGAAGAGGGAAGAGAATAAAATGATAGGTAGGAATAATAGGGAAGGGAACTTAATGGCGGAAAAGGAGGAGGGAAAAAGAAGAGGAAAAGATTAAGGGAAGATGAAGCAAATATAAAAGAAAAAAATACAGATAAAACATAAAAAGGAAAGAATACATATAATCAAGCACTCATAAATTCATTCACATTAGACGAAAAGGAAAACAAATCCACAACAACGATACACGCAAAGAAATAAAGGGTAGGATCTTTCTGATAGCAACTAAATTCCCACATAAAAAGACATACAAAATTAGAGGAAATTCTTGTAGGAGGAAAAACTAAAAACCACAAGGAAAGCATAATACGAATTTACAACCAAGTGAATTACGAAGACACACAGAAAAAAGAGCCAACCACACAGGAAATAAGGGTGGCAGGAATGAAAATGGCAGATGGAAAAAGAGGATACGTGGGAGGAAGGCGGTGAAAAATGAGAGAGAAGAGAGGACAGTCTGTGTGGCATGACAAGAGGCGGGAGTCGCACAGGAAGCTAGAGGAGGTGATCTGGTACGCCAACATCCAATTGTTTGCCGTGTAAATAGACTGACATTTACTTTCTTCTTTCTAAATATTTTACCCACGTGTTTCGGCGCCTGCATACACGCACACGTACACGTACACGTACACGTAAATTGATTCACACACACACACACACGCACACACAAACTAGGTAAATAAAGGAAAGGAGTCAAGGCCAGAAGCGTATATCTTAGACCTTAATGCACTAGTACTAAGTAAACACACACACACACACACACAAACACACACACACACACACACACACACACACACACACACACACACACACTGAAAAGTCACCTTATCTTTGTCCTAGAAACGAGTTGTCGGACATTCATTTCAGCAAACATTCCTTCCTTCCAGCGGCTCCCTTGTCCTCCACGGTTCGCGCCCATACCATCCCGGCGCGACACACACACACACACACACACAAACACACACACGTAACAGACGCATGGTCGACAGCCAACCAGGTTTCTCCTTCCCTTGATTTTCTCACATCGCGCGAGCCTCACAGACGGTACAATGCGTCGTAAAGAGGCCTGCGGGTCGACTCTTACGAGGTTCTGCTACATCACGGGTGACGAGCAGCATTTAGACCGCCTGCCGCAGACGGGGAAAGTCGAATTGCCGTGGGGGCGAGAGGCTACGGCCGTGTATGGTCATGTAAGAGGGCGATGAGACGTAGGGTTAGAAGATACCAAGCCAGTATTGGGGACACAGCAAGGGGCGGCAGCATAAGGTGTATGGGGGCTGCCTGGGGAGAAGGAGTGATGTACAGGGTAGCGGACAAAGTGAGGTGCATAAATGGCAGGCGGTGATATACGGAACTGGGTGAGTTATTAGACGGCAGATGCAGTTAAGAGGGAAATATATGAGTGGAAAGTGGACGCTGACTACCACTGAGGGGGGAAGAAGATGTATGAGAAGAGCTGAGCAACACACGCTGAAGAGAGAGAGAGAGAGAGAGAGAGAGAGAGAGAGAGAGAGAGAGAGAGAGAGAGAGAGAGAGAGAGAGAGAGAGAGAGAGAGAGAGAGAAAGAATACACGAGGACAAGAGTAAGAGGAAGAAAGACCAAAAAGTAGAGTTAACCGGAATATAAATGGTGAACAGAAGACTTGAGAAAACATACTTAACGACAAGAGGAAGATAGAAAAAAAAAAAAAAAATAGGCATAAGTGAAATGTGAAAATATGAAAAGGTGATACATGAATAAGAAATATATAAAGACAGGTATATCACATTGAAGAACTGTGACATAGCCGTCCTGACTTTTTATAGCTTCAATTCTAGGGCTGAGAGCTAGAAGTGCCAATGTCAAAAACTAGAAATTCATCAGTCTATCAGTGTTATAATGGCCAATGTCGTCCATGCATCCGGAGAGCTACACTGGCGCTCGTTTGTTGTAATTAACTGATAGTTAATAAAGGATGCAATATTTCATACATGCTTTTCTCAAAACTTGGATTTTTACACTGGCCCTTAGAGTTCTGTCCTAGAATTATGTCACTATTTCCTATGTAGAAAAGAAAACGACAAGTCAAAGAGACAAAGAAGATATAAAACCAGGCGAGGAGGGGAAACAATGTAGGGAAAAAATCATATGGTCTGATTATTACGCTCGATCGAATAAACGGACAGGTGTACTACGGATCTCCTCAACAGGTGAACCGGAACAAAGAGCCGGAAATGATTAACAGGAGAAGAATTTACGGCAAGAAACAGTCAGAAAAATGCAGCATAAAAAACAGGTGATAATGTTCATACGTATAATTTGAGAGGAGAAACCACCACCACCACCACCACTACTACCACCAACTCCATTACCAATAACAGTAACAAGATGATGATGATGATGAAAAATAAGCAGACGCGAACAGAGGTCATTGTCCATGGGGCGCACGCACGCACGCACACACACACACACACACACACACACACACACACACACACACAATTAAGAAGCGGACAGCGACAACGACCTGATCTTCGCTCCTCCATCACAAGGTGCAAAAACACACCATTTTCTTCGCTGTGAATTTCCACATCCCTTGACACGCCACCAGCTTCATGATATAACTCATCGGGAAAATACAACGGGAAAGAAAAGAGGCTGACCCCGCTCTTTTGTCTCGTCCCTCAAGTTGCGGAACACACAAGTATCATCACTCGACCACAATCACCGCATTGCGAGGCGATAGAAACTGAAAAATCGCCAGAGGGCTTTCTCCAAGTAATGAGTGGGTGAAAAATCTTATAATCTACTGCTGTAGCACTATATTGCTTCCAGGCAGCAACCACCGCAAGTTGAGTGTTTTGCACCCATGTTGCTAGATACAGATTGAATGACAAGAAAAGAGAAGAGAAAGCCTGTGGCTACCAAGAGGGTGTCGCTCCCTGCCCTTAGTCACTGTGTGTAGGCGACCTAACATGCCAGGCGGGCATTTCCTCTTGGTCTTCCAGCCTCGCAGCCTCACGCCAGAGCCTCGCCATCAACCAACCGCAACACCACACACCCTAGTGTTAGCGGGAAATGTGGATGTGTTATCGCCTACACATACATCCTGATTCATTGATACTGCGTCATCTAAACGAAGGAAAGCCAATTGCAGTGTATGAATAATTTCGATAAGTATATGAAAAAGAGTTTTGTATTCATTAGAAATATGAAATAATGTTACATCAATAGAGAAAATAGTATTCCTAAACACTTCGTAATAAAACAAAAGTGGTAAGACAAAACACAGTCACTGAAAAAAAACAACTGAATAATGTATTTGTATATCGAACTCACTTTTAGCCATTTTCCTTTTATGGGCGAAACAACAAAAATGAAAAACGAAAAAGATGAAAGTGTATCAAGAGACGAAAAGTATCAGCTTAGAAACTTGAAACTGATTGGAGTCGAGAGGGAGAGAAATCGAGGAAAGAGAATGGAAGGAGGAGGGGACGAAGGACGGCCTTGGCTGAGATCGACCTGGATTAGGTAAGTGAAGAACGAAGGCAAATTATCTAAAGCTTCCGTCACAAGGAGGAATGGGTGGTGGGTAAGGGGGGGAAGCATTACTCTTACGACAGATGGAGAGACTTAACTCTGTTGATCATCTTGACTTTCACTCTGAAACACACACACACACACACACACACATACACACACACACACACACACACACACACACACACACACACACACACACACACACACACACACACACCATATAAAGCGATGCACAAACTACAAGCAGTATTATGAGCACTTCATGACTTAAATTTCTAAACACCTGTGCTCTCTATGGAACTCTGCGTAATTAGATGAAGACGAGGTGTGTTCGCTAATGGAAGATGAAAAGTGTAACCCATTAGATTAGGAACAGAAACAACTAAGCCTTCACGCCCAGCCATAAGGTTTACTAAATGGCGGGTAATTTATCTCGCCCTCGCACGCGAACTGAGCATCGCCCACGTGCTGCAGGTATGTAGGACATATTTCGCTCTGACTTTTTGGTTGCGGATCAGATTTGCGTCCCCTCTTTGGCCTCGGATGTCTCGGCGTCGTCGCATCACCAGATTCCTGAACTGAACAGGTAAGCAATGCAATACACCTCATATATCACACCCAATGAATACAACACTCATCTATCAACCACCTGTCATCCCACAGTAAACCAAAAGTCCACCGAGTGATTATGATGGAGAACAAAATGTACATAAATAACCATATAATCAATGGATAAATTGATGTATATACGTCCATAAATAACCAAACCCTACCGTACATCAAAAGACCGGCCTACCCACCTCGTCGCCAGCCCCTCCAGGTCACTACCTCCGCTTTCTGGCCGAGGTGAGCGCCGCGCCCATCATAACTGTTCGCCATGGTAATGATATGGGTCTCGGGGGCCTACCAGATAACCACCACCATTGGAGGGAGGTGCTTACTCACAACTCACGGGTGGCAAGGGAAGGTGCCTCGTTCAGCGGTACTCCTGCCCCGGGGAGGAGGATCTTACTTGGAAAGAACGAACTGCAGCGCTAAGGACCAATTAGTTACCGAAGAAGCGGAGACAGAGAGAGAGAGAGAGAGAGAGAGAGAGAGAGAGAGAGAGAGAGAGAGAGAGAGAGAGAGAGAGAGAGAGAGCCTTACTTTGGTCAATTTGCCTTTTGCGGTATTCTTCCTATCTTTAGTTCTAAAATACATCGCTCATATATCATAAGGAACGATACAGACTGATAGCAATATTATTGCGAGTGATAGTAGCTATCTTTCATTCCTAATGTTTATATGTACCTTCTATTTCGAAAGCCTTAAATCTCTACCTTAACTACTCCCAACACACGTGCTATTCTTTCAAGTCATGTTTGAATCACAGTCTTTGGCTCAGTAAGTCAACAGAGGTCACAAAGAAGTATGTATTTACCTTAGTTTCCAGAAGTCACACACTCGCCATAATGTCTCTCTGGGAAACGTCTCTATTGCTTTGCGTATATCTTCCTTGTTACAGCGCGCATGCTTCAACTCGGTGACGCAACAAATTCTTTTGCTCAAAATGCTAGCGTATATTCCCGTAAAACATTGATAATTATATATTACTGTACTACACCCTCCATTTTCTCACAAGTATGTATGTACGTGTGTGATGGTTCTGAGGCAATAAATGTTTCACTATTTCATGCACTGTATCTTGCTGAGCCGTTTAACGCTCATATGCGGAAGGTCAAGCCATTCTGGAGCAAAATGAGGGAGCAATTTTGAAACAAACCAGAAAACGGAGTGGCCTGACACGCAGATCAAAGGTGTGCTGAATGCCTCTACCCTCGCCAACACTGCTATGCACGACACGTAACGAGAGACAAAACATGCTTCCACTTAGTTCTGAATGGAGCACGATGGAAGTTACTGCACGAAATCTTAAAGATTAATACCCGCCCTTCTGACATCAAGGCACGTGTGTACACCATCAGGGTGATGCATGGTGCTCAGGCGTGACTCTGTGACTTGTGATAGTGCGTGCACTAGTGTGTTCATGTACAGCGGTACCTGTTGACAGCACCTGTTACTTTCTGGTACTCCAACTAATCTGAATTCCAGTCATAGGCGGAGATAATACGTTTATGGCTTAAAAGGAGTTGATGAAGTGTGACACAATGGCTGATCTCATGATAACCACGCCGTCGGTCTCATCCAGTGAGCTTACCTCTCTCATCACGTAAAGTTAAACATGCTAAGTACGCCAGCGTTCTTGGAGTGCACATAGCGTAACAAACACAAACGGCAAATGCTATTGTGTTACTCCGAACACACTGCGGTGGCCTATACAAGACCTGGCAATGTGGGGCAGCCACCAGCGGCCGTGGCTCCAGGCCCAGGAATATAATACTGATGGCTCGGTGCACCGCTGCAGACAACCCCGTTCGACAGGTTAGAGAATTTTACGAGTTTCTCACAACCAACATCACTCAGTGTTTTTCCTAAGCAATGAAGCCCTTCTGAAGTGCGATGCCGAGGAAAGAGAAGGTGTGGGCTGGAGGTACAGTGTAGTGATGAAGATTTAGAAGCAAGGCAGGGAGGGACTAACCCTGCTGAGGCACAAAAACCAGCTTTATGAGGAAGTCTTGGGGCCTCCAAAAATTCTCCCCTAACTCTTACGAACTATTTCGAAGGATTCTCTCCATCATTCACATATAAGTCCACGATCAGTGACATGGGGTTTGTGACTCATGTCAAAGCAGACTGATCCCAAAATATTTTACTGACGTGTATTATGTCAATGAATAGGAATTTCTGCCTTACCCATACATGCACATTTCAAAGACTTTTCAATAGAAAAGCCTTTCGTCTTTGAGTGTCAGACAAATCCATTTAACACCAGAGCTGGGAAAGAGCATACTATTACACAGCTCCGACCTTTACTAATAGGGCTGGTAGGGCGGGCAGGCGTGGGTGTCGGTGTGGAGGGCGGGAACTGCTAGCTGACCCGGCTCACACAGCAGGACCGGTTGGCCGCACACGAGGAAAACAATCATAAGGCTGATTGAAAGAAGAAATAATATCGTGTCACATGTAGTACATGATGATTTCTCGAAGCGATCCGGGTTGGTGACCTGTCAAACGCAGCAGGAAGGCGGAGGGTCGGGTCAGTCTTGGTACATAGCACCAACCCTAATAAACGCACCCACTACCAAGAAAACTTTTAGCACTGAGTTTCACTTTGCCTGTCAGTCTTTCTAAACGTACACATCTCAAGGCCTTCTGCAAAATAAACACAACCATTATATCTTCGTTAACAGCTTTAGTAGTGATTAAAAGCTATTTTAAGACCGAAAGAACTGGACCCACGTACATTAAGCAAAAAGAAAATAAAGATAGCCAGTGAAGGAGGGACATAATTCTGGATTATTGCAAAGCAACTATCAAACCTGTGACCTTTGTGCCGTGGACCACATCGGACACGTGGGCATGCGTCCTGGGGAGCCTTGGCTGGGGAGGGGCCGAGTTCAGATAGGCCGTTTAAGTTAACAAAAATAAAGTATCTGGGCCACCACGGCAAAGCAGATGTATGAGGATGAGGGCGCCGTGACGGATGAGGGAGATGGGCGTAGTGGGGAGCCCCGGAAAGGGTGCAGGTGGTTGGGAGAGAAGCGGCGGACAAGCGGGTGCAACTAGGAGAGGCGGCAGACCCTCCATCATAACGGGTCCAGTCAAACCCTTCCCGGCCCCAGTTACCGGTTGGTCGCCCTAGAATCACTTTCAACATGTATACCGTAAAAAGAAGAAGAAAAAAAGTAGTTTAGCCTCACGCAGTCATTTTTTTTTTTCAACAGATTTCTTTTATTTGTATTTCAACTAGCAATCTAAAAGAGGTTGACTAAATAAGGAAAACCTATCATTACATATACGTGCTTTGGACTGCATAAAAAGAGGGAGCTTGTATTAGGTTTACAATCGAGGAAGTTAGAGGAACATGGCAAGAAGCTTCTGAGCCAGTATTCGTGGGTTTTGAGGTATACAAGTCATCTGGCTTCAATATGCGTAATCCACAATCATGAAACCCTTCTCTTTCACTATAACAAACTAGAAAACAAAAAAATAAATAGAAATTCCAGGATATATATGAAGTATATAGGTAAGTTCTCGCTATATTAAACAAAAATAAGAAAATCAAATAATCTTGTAGATATAAAGTATATAAGTAACTCGTTTCCATCATATGTAGTCTAAGATTATGAAACTTTCCTATTCTCGCTGTGCCAAGGTGGAAAAGACGGAAAAATTACCAATGAGCGGCAATCAAGTGCGGGAAGATAAGTGGGTCAACAAGGGAAGAGTCAAGTCTGGCTGCCTGACACGCCCTGGTGTGTTGCTCGCGCCTCGGCACCCCGCGGGCCGACAAACGACTTGACATCGCACATCAAGGCACCACTCGCCACGTGTTTGTGCCAATTGTCGAGTGAAACGAAACCGCAGTTGAACGAAGTGCGTGAAGTAATGGGCGGTGTGTGTGTGTGTGTGTGTGTGTGTGTGTGTAATCACCACATGCGGTGCCGCGGGCCTGCCTCTTGACCTCACCCTTGCCTCACCTCACCACCTCCTCCCTTATCCCCCTCCTCCCCACCACTCCCCACACTCCATCAACTACCCCAGCTAACAGAACAGCAGCACGCGCACAGACAAGTATTACAAGGCTTCTCTCTTCAGTGCCAGGGACTCGACACAGCCATGGACTCTCTCTCTCTCTCTCTCTCTCTCTGTGTGTGTGTGTGTGTGTGTGTGTGTGTGTGTGTGTGTGTGTGTGTGTGTGTGTTTACATTTTTCATATTATACAAAATATACTCAACTAAGCTCTTTAGTTGACGAGCATTGAAATTTCTCACTAATAACCAACATTCCCTACATTTTTTCCTTACAAGACTTGCCAAGGACGGAAATCAAAGAAAATAAGAAAAAAAAAAAAAATAAACCCTGATCAATATGCTGGTACTCTGAATCGCAATACGCAATACCCTCCCATCCCATCCCCGCCTCTTACTCTCTCTCTTTACCTCTCTACTCAATATACAGTGGCACGGTCTCTTTTCACTGGCGTAGCTCCCCTTGGTAATGCTCAGTCAGTCCTACCCCGTCCCGCCAGGCCGTTCTGGAGGCTGCTACATTCAGAAGAGGGTCCCTTTTGTGTTGCATGTTTGTTCATGTGTTTCAAGGCCGATATATCGTAAGTGTGTTTCTGTATGGGATGGTATTTGTGTGAACTTCCTTATACTCTACAATATTACCTAAACATTCTTTCCTAGTTAAATAATTCAAGTAAAAACTATCTATAGATGTTTATTTTTTATTCCTAAATTCAGTAATATGGAACGTGAGAGAGACCTTGACAATTAAGTCACGTAATAGGCAAGTGAAGTGGGTGTGGCGGGTGCGGAGGCGCGGAAGAGAGAGAGAAAGAGAGAGGAGACAGTGTGTTAGGTGTGAGAAAAACGGTGCAGTGGTTGGGGCGTGCGGTGAGAGTAGGTGATGGAGTGATGGAAAGCGAGCAGGGAGAAACGAATAGGTGGGCGCCTGTTGGAATGGGGTTGTGGCGGGAAGGTGTTACTCGGTGAAACAGGAGACGCGGTGACGAGGTGATGAGGTGAGGACGATTGGACAGAAGCAGGTTTGGAAGGTTCCTTGGCGTGAGGTGAGGAATGGCTGACCGGTGCCTGACTGGTGGGGATCATTTATGTACACTCCGGTGCCACTGGTGATGTCCCTGACACACAAGCAGAGTAGAGGGTCAAGGGTCAAAGATCAAGCCCCGGACGTCTCCTTCCTCTCCCTCCTCCATCACTAGCTTCCTCCCCCACTTTCTCATTACTTTTCCCTCTCCCTCCTCGACTCGCTACCTACCTCCCCCTTCCTCTCCCCATCCTCTCAAACTCAACCTTCTAACCACTTTCCCATTACATGCTCCCACCTCTTGTTCTTATGACGTCCTTCTCTCGCCCGTCTTCCTCCCTACCAAGGTTTGCATTACATATCTGATCGCCAGGTGCGTCGCGGCGTCACGTCACGCATTCATTACCTGCAGTCAATTATGAAGGGGCTCAGGTAGTAAGGTCGTCTCAGTTTGAATTGCTTACTTGTTTCTTTATGTGAGAAGGTCATACGAGGGCATAAAAAGTGAGGGAAAAAAAGGTTCGATGAATTGTGCTTCTTAGAAAAAAAAATGTTAAATAAAAGGATTTACAAAACGGAGACCAATTTGGTTCAGGAGTTTCTTCTTGATACAACGAGTGGGCTTGTTTACACTCCCTAAGCTCAGCACACACGCACGTGTTCAAAAGACTTCAAGTTGTATGCTCCTATTAGCATAAGACCTTGCGTTGCTATTATAATGCTGCGAAAAATCATGCCTTTTCTTTTCTTTCGTTACAACTGTTCTCGTTATCTACACCACTGTTAGGGCAAAAGGTTATTGCTTCATGTAAAACTAGTTCACAAAAATCTTAATGTTACCTCTACACAATAATATTAAAAAAAAATAGGTTTGATTGTGGAATAAACAGCTTTTCTATTCATACATGCACTAAAAATAAAATAGATTATAGTGAGATAACATTTTTTTTCAATTACAAAGGATGGGAAAAAGAACTAAAGTATGAAAGGGAACTGTTGCGCATAGCTGTGAGTCATGAGCTCTAAATGCAAGGTGTGTAAGAAGGATGGATGTGCCGGAAATGAAATACTTAGAGATAATTATAGACATAAAAGATCTGACATATATAAATAACAGTAAGAGATACATTGGTGTGCAAATATGTGTAGTCGAGAGAGAGAGAGAGAGAGAGAGAGAGAGAGAGAGAGAGAGAGAGAGAGAGAGAGAGAGAGAGAGAGAGAGAGAGAGAGAGAGAGAGAATTAAAAGGGATAAAGAACACAGACACACACACTTACAAATGATATAGACGATTACTCATGAAACAGACAAACACAGATGACCCACACACACACACACACACACACCAAAACAGTTAATAAGCCAGACCTGAACGCACGAAAACCAGACAAGAGGGACAAGTTCTGAGCGCCAGTTCTTAGTATTCTTCCCCACATGACGGCGGTAATGCAGATGAGGAGGTCAGGCAGCCGGAGGAAAAAAAAAAAATAGAAAAAAGGAGAGGGCTGTACTGCATTCCTTCTTGGGGCGAAATGTCACGAGGGTGGAATGAGGAGAGACGGAGTGGGGTGGAGCGCGACTGAACGGGGTGAGAAGAAGGTGGGGTAGGGTGAAAGAGCGCCGGGTCGGGAAGGGAAGGTTTGGGATGGTGTGAGGTTTAGATGAGGCAGGTTTTAGAGAATGGGTTTAAGGGACTGGGTTTACGGAGAAAGGTTCAAGGGATGGGTTTTTAAGTGGTGGATCTTACGGTGAGCTAGATGGAGGTCAATTTGCCAGGGTGAAGGTCAGAGAGGGAGATAAAAAGAGGGAGAGAGACGGATAGGATGGAGAGAGAGAGAGAGAGAGAGAGAGAGAGAGAGAGAGAGAGAGAGAGAGAGTGGTGTTATAATTTATTTCAAGAACTTATAATTTTCATTCAGGTACATTCTTTTTCTTTTGGGAGTTTTGTTATATATTTCACAGTACGTCCTTCTTTCTTTTATTTTACATATTTGTTATAGTAATTTTAACCTTATCTTTGTAAACTCTATTTTCTTGTTTAGTTTCGTTAATATTCGCAAATTCGCGTAGAGCCAATCCTCACCATTTGTCTGACACATTCTGTTTTTCCTCTGTGGTTTCTCATATCATTTTTCTCTTCTACTTTCAAACATATACGTACATTCACACCTGACATCTTTCACACATGCATTCCCACGTATATCTCACCGGGGCATATCTCAGCTTTCTGTTTGGGCACTATCCAGCCACTCAGCTGATTTTCCCCATCCATTTTGCCTGTCACTTGTGGAGACATCAGAGGGTCGAATGGCAAAGTAGCAGCCATAATCCTTCAAACTTTGTCCCGGTCACCTCTTTCCTTGTAGCAAAATCGCCGTCCTATTTCTTTACATTATGTCCCGGTGAGCTCCTTGCCTGTCTCCATCGAGTCTCGCCTCCCGCGGTCCCAGCTTCCTTTCCAGGTGCGCCGCTCGCAAAGTCTCACCTAACGTCTCCACCCGGCGGCGCGGTCCTTCTAGCCGCGCCCGCCGCCACCTGGACCGCGCCTGAACTGATGGGGCGTGCGATAGGCGTCGGGTTACTCCTTAAACCTACCCGGGGACAACCTGAGATGTGTGTCCCGTCACTGCTCGCCGACACCCTGTTCCCTGGCCCACCTACTCCAGCGGACACTCATGCATCACTCACTCCCTTCATGGTTACAATCGCGATATGCTTTCTGGTTCACTCACACATACATATTCATCTGCAATTTGTCTACTGCATTTCCTATTCCTCCACCTTTCCATTCTAAAATCTGACTATTGAATTCATACACTTTTCCCTCCCTCAACCTACCCGCACCCACTCAGCCACACGTCTACAACACTCACCAATTGCGCATTCTGGTAACAATTCTCTCACGTTGTCGTCTTTCACATACCTGCAAAGAGAAGGAAAAAAAAGATTAATATATTTTTTCACGAATTTAGGGTATAGATACAGAAAAAATATATATATTAATTGATTTTTCCAGATGCCTAGTTAATGGGTAGGAACGAAAGAAAATAAACTGTGTGGTCACGAAACACCTTGAAGCAATGGTGGTAAAAAAGAATATGTGTCATATTTCAGTTGCCCCGCCCACAATACAGAGGGAAGAGAGGGACGTGAAAAACTTGTAAAGGAGACTGGTAAGATGAAATAATGTTTTTTTTTCCTAATTGTCAGGCTATATTTTTAAAACTGACATCACCCTCTCCATTCCATTCTCACCGCTAACTCCATCACTACTACCACAAACCTTCTCCTCCTACCCTTCCACCTCCTCCTCCTGCTCCTCCTCCTCCTCCTCCTCCTCCTCCTCCTCCTCCTATTACTACTACTACTACTACTACTCTTCCTCCTCCTTCTCTTCCTCCTCCTTCTCCCATTTCTTCTTCACCTACTGACCACACTTGATTTCTCCTCTTTACATCTTCCTGTTTTGGTTAACTCTCACCTTCAGCCCATAAAACAGAAATCCCGGACCGAGACGCGCGCGGCAGGGACTGATCTGACCAGCCCTGAATCACCTTGGACTCAAATAAATGCAGAGGGGGTGATGAGTAAAAGGCCAAGATGAGTTGATTGCATTCACTCTAAGGTTAACAAGTAACTCTGCGTCTCTTATCAAAGTAGGGCATATTTTTTTTCCTCTTCTGCGTCACTTGCTTGCCCGAATGACACTTATGAGTGGGTTTTTTTTCTAGATGTACGAACGTTTTCAAGGCCACTAGGTACGCATTTTCAGCACCGTCGTCTGAGAAATGCCCAGTATACCCCGCGGCCACTGCAGCTGTGTGTGCGTGGAGAGAGAAAATGGAATCCACCACCAAAACCACCGCTGTCTGTTGTCCATGGTCGTGCTTTCATTGCCGCTGGAATGTTTATGTGTTTAGACTAACCTTTACATCTCCTGCAGCTTCTTCCTCATCCTCTTCCTCCCTACACTTCACTCTCCTCACTCTCTTTTCTTTCTCCCCTTCGTTTTCCTGTGTTCGCTCACTTCTCATCTTTTTCCTCTCCTTTTTTTTTCTCCCTTTGCCTTTGTTTATCCTCGCCCTCTTCCAACATCTCCTCCCTTTCAGTGTCTTCACTCTTCACACCGTTCGAAGTCTTCTCACTCACTCACTGCCCGCCTCATCCCTCTTTCGTCTCCCTTTCACCGTCTCTCGCTGCTCACCTCCTGAACTTTTGGGTAATCTTCTCGTCCTTATCCGGCCTCCTATTTAGCTCGGCTCCCCACAACGGCACTTCTGTCCCTCCTCTTCCTCCTTTCCCCCCCCTTCTCCTCCTCCCCTGCCACGCCATCAGTCATTGACCACCAGATTCAAAGAGGCCAAGATGCGTTTCCTCGTCCCGCCCTCCCGCCACATCACCTTCCTTGCCTTTCTTGTCTAACCTTTCACCTCGTTCGCGATTTTCCCATGTGAGTGAAATCTGTTTGCTTCCTTCCAGCTCCACAAAAGAGAAGGAAAGAAAACGGGACTGCTTTTAACATACACGTTCGATTCTGTTTATTTGAAATACCGGTGATTTATTGCCAGATGCTTTACTGTGCTTTAAGGAATGTGGCAACTGATAGCTGGCAGGGGAAAATATTCATGAGGAGGAATGGATGTGGTGTGGAAGATTGGTGTTGATAGGGCGAGAGGGAAAGGGAATAGGTTCAGGTGAAGGGAAGGTAGAGGAGGAAGGTACAGCGTTGAGTAACACTGAATAGAAAAGGTTTGATCATCGGATGGGAGGGTTCCACAGAATAGATTTTGTGGAGGAGGAGGAGGAGGAGGAGGAGGAGGAGGAGGAGGAGGAGGAGGAGGAGGAGGAGGAGGAGGAGGAGGAGGAGGAGGAGAAGGGAGGAGGAGGAGGAGGGAGGAGGAGGAGGAGGAGGAGGAGGAGGAGGAGGAGGAGGAGGAGGAGGAGGGAGGAGGAGGAGGAGGAGGAGGAGGAGGAGGAGGAGGAGGAGGAGGAGGAGGAGGAGGAGGAGGAGGAGGAGGAAAGGGGGAAGGTTAGCGAGAAGAGTGACCAAGACAAAAAGGAAGGCTTAGTAAGAAAAATGTATATACAAGAAAATGGCCAAACGTTAATTTCAAGAGTAGTATTTTACAAGTACGAGGATCTCCGGAGTAATTAAATCAATTTACAGAGTGTATATCAGATAACTTGTGCGATAACTTCTCAACCTGGCAGAAAGAAGTGAATGTGTAGGGTAATGGAACCTACAAGCCAAGGCCACGGCGTGAACCCCGCGGCTAACTCCACACAAACAGCTTCTTTTTTTGTCCAGTTCCCGGCGTGTAGGCGGCGGCGAGGAGATAAGTGCGCGGCTGAGGTTAAGAGGGTACCACGTGAGCGTGACATTATAAAAGTATTAAGGCTGATTGGTAAATATTTTCTAATTAAGTACCAAAATAACGTTGACGCGCATTCCGTTCAACAAAAACGACTAAATACTTTTTCCCCTTTAATGAGGAGGTGAAGGCTGCAATTTATCAAAGCTTGAAGGTCACGGGGCGTCACCCACCATACCTGGACTGTACATTCCAGAAGCATGATTTCCACCTTAATTACCCTCAGCACACACTCCCACCGAGGTCGTGATGTGCAAGGAAAAAAAACCCATAAGTATATAACTCGTCTTTCTTCTTGCCGTTGACACAAATGAATCTGCAAAAAAAAAGGTCCCGAGGAGGAGCAAGAATTACAAGTGAACAAGTCCAAGGAAACGAAGATAAATATTCTAGTTGACACAGAATCCAATCCAGCAAGACACTTAAGCTGGGGCGACGGTGCTGGTGAAGGGAGAGGCTGTGGAGGAGGGCAAACAGGCCTGACGCCCACAGATCACCAAGGCGAGGGAACGAGTGGGGGACGGGGGAGTCTTGCTCTACTCAGTCTCAGTCCTTCCTTGGTGGCCAACAGTCTCTGATTTATGTATTGAGTCCTAAGAGATGTGACTGCAGGCAAGAGGAACACAGCCATCCCGCAGCGCCCTCACCGCCCGCGGCACTAGTTTCAACAAGCACGTTTATCATAACTAACGTGGTGCGTTTACTGAACCTTTTACTTGTTTATGGCACCGTATATTAGCTACTTTACAGCAAACCTTTGAGTGCATGACAAACAGCCTCACTTATTTCTACCGCAACAAATGTGCAACAGGCGCTGGGAGTTGCTATTCTTCTGTTCTCCTTTCTACGCTGACAGCATCGCAGAGTTTGTACACTAAAACATGTGTTGGCTCAAGGCTCAGGGCGGGTGTGACATGAGTGTGGTGAGTTTGGCATCGAGTGTTGTGTGTTGCTGCTCCGCTGGTCGATTGTTTCCTTTGTGGCTGATAGTTTTCATTTCAAAGATGATGAAATTCTATCTACTCTTTTTCTTCTTTCTCAACAGCTAGAAACACTTGGTGATGATTGTGATGAGTGTAATGACGATAACGATGATGATGGTGATGATGATAATGATGTTAATGATGATAATAAAAGACAAAAATAACTATCACCATTACACCATTACTACGACCCCAATCACCATTATCATCATCATAATCACCATCATCAGGACTACCTTGCTGCTATCATTACACCATACAATCCACATTTTCTCATTCTGCCCTTAATCCTCCATCCTGTTTGCTACCATCTGTCATCATTACCTGGGGATGACGTCACCTGCTTACTGGACGGCATGACCTCAGGCGCTATTTAAGAAACAACAATGACACCAACCAACGTCCTTCTCTCCCTCCCTGCCCTCCCTGCCTCTCTGCCTGCCTGCTTGCCTGCCCCTTGCCTCGCCTTGTCAACACTACACTTTCACTGCTGTCTTACGGGCCTCTTTGCCTGGGAATGCTGCCAACAAGCCATTACCCATTGACGTGCAAGCAAAAGTCATATAGAATCAGAAAACACTCATCGTCTGAAATTGAAATGTCTTGAATAGCTCTTATGGTCACTTCTTTTCATGTCCATTACACAGTCATCTCTTGTTGGGTGTCTGCGTTTAGATGATGTTTTTTTTAGGGCCATTTACTACTCAGCTGGAGTCATTGATTGGCTTATTGCTCATTAACAAAATGGCAATACTGATCTATAAACCATTAACACGAATACATAACCTATTTCCTATTCAAACATAGATATGCTAAACCCATTATCCCATTAATAGCACGCACAAACTGACGCATTACCCGCTTAAGAAGGAATAAACAACAAGAACAACAACAATAACAATAGCAACAACAACAACAACAACAACAATAATAAGTTAATTAACCTATTACTATATTTCTATGTCACATTCAACATAGTTATCTGCATTAACTTCCACCATAGAAGTGAACACCACAGCCTCTCTCTCTCTCTCTCACCTTGTCCTTCCGTCAATAAGCAATTTACTGTCCTCCTTTGCACAATGGCTGGATTCAACTCACTCCCTCTCTCTTCCTTTCTTTTCCCTTCCCTTCTCCCTTGTCAAAAGCAGCGGCCTTGTGCATACCTAATTGCTGCTTATCGTCCACGCTGAGCAAATTGCCGCGCTGACTCTTGCAACATTCCGCAGCGCCACCTTTCATGCGTGCGCGTTGCCTCATTGCTTCCATTCTGTCCTCATCTGTCTTCATTCTTTTCGTGGTCTTCGTTTCTTTTCTCTTTGTAATCCCTTTATTATGAAGTGCCTACGATTTTGTTCATTGTTTTCATAAGTGCGTTGTTTTATTGTTTCTATTGTGTCTTCATTTCTCTGTATTCTTATGTCATTTAGTGTCTTCTTCCCTTTAAATACCTATTATTGAACGCCTGCGATTAGTTTTTTTTTTTTTTGGTTGCATTGTGCGTTTAATCCATTCAGAACCTCCGTCTATTTTTCTCCTTTCCTTTCCCTTTGTCGTTTCCCTATTTGGTCTCTCTCTGGCTTTCTCTACGAATTCTAATGTTTTATACACGCACTTTTAATTCATGTCTCCAGCTGACGTCTTGAAGCAATTATTTCTACCATTCCATTTACTTATTCTTGTCTTCTTTTGTTACTTTCAGTTTAGTATACACTGGTGCATACACACACACATCCATGTACACCTAACTGTCCCTATATTCAATACTCCTTAAATATATATTGTAACTTTCTCATACAATTTTTTTTTTCAGCTTTTTCAGTATCAGTCAATCTTATATTTAACACAAGTAACATCTCTTTTCCTTAGCCTTAGTTTGTCGTGTGTTGTTTCAAGCTGTACTATTATTCTTTCCTTGTATTGAAACAGTGTGGTATTCATTTGCTTTCAGACCAGGTTCGTTGTGGGTCTGTCCTTCACCTTCCTTTGTTTTGTAATGGGTCCTTGTACTTGTAAAATAGAGGTGCAGTCCACATTCTTCGTACGTAAGACATATTTTTCTATTCATGTGGTTCTTGTTCCCTTTGTTCTTCTTTATAGTTGTCATGATTCTTCCTTACTTTTCCTTCCTTCCTTTCTCTTCCTGTCGGTATTTTTTTCTTTTCTTCTTTTCTACCTCCTCCTTCTACACCTTCTCATTATCGCCATCGATTTTCTTATTATTTGACGGTAATTGCAAACACTGTGCATTAAATCTCATATCAAAAAGTATATACATTGAACTTATTAGGACGAAAATGTCACTGTCTATTTTTCCACGCCTATATTCACCAGTACATACAGAATCATTCGCATCCTACTTCATCCTCGCTAACAATGTAGAACACGCAAACATTTTCTTTCCCTTTCAAGCACGCACACACACAAACACACACACACACACACACACACACACACACACACACACACACACACACACACACATTGAAACACGAACTCCTTCCTTTAGAACACTTTCACAATGTCACGTTTAACTTTTAATGACGACGTATATAACCTTCTCCCGCGGCACGCAAGAGAGAGAGAGAGAGAGAGAGAGAGAGAGAGAGAGAGAGAGAGAGAGAGAGAGAGAGAGAGAGAATCTTTTATGCTATTGGTTAGATGTTGTATACATGACATTAAGACACACACACACACACACACACACACACACACACACACACACACACACACACACACACACACAAGCGATTAAGAAGAACAATATGTAAAGAAATACTGAAACAACCACACCCAGAGAGAGAGAGAGAGAGAGAGAGAGAGAGAGAGAGAGAGAGAGAGAGAGAGAGAGAGAGAGAGAGAGAGACTGACTTACGTGACCCAAGACGAGACAAGAATAGTGTATGTATTTACCAGGAAAGAAAAAAAAAAACATGTACGTACGTAATGCAGGTACATACCAGCAACATTCAACCACCTTTTCCCAACGTCCATGTAAATATCAAGGAACGAAGAAGTGATGGCAAGGGTAGAGGAAATTTGTATACGTGAGGTGCTGGCTTGTGGGGAAAGGAAATTCTTATTTTGCGCGTGCATGTGATGTGTGTGTGTTGGGGAAGGAAAGGGGAAGTATCGAGGAGAGGGTGCGGAGAGGTACGAATATGTGAGGCGTGGATGAGTGTGTGGAGGGAGGTGCAATGAGGCAAGGCCCTTTGGGGGAGGCAGGGGAAGGTGTGGGGAAAGTGATAATCGCGCAGACCCGGAGGAGGGGGAGGAGCAGCAGCGGTAACAGCAGCAGCAGAAAAGAACTAGGAAGAAAAGCAAGAAAAAAAACTTTTGGGAGAAGGAGAAGGAGAGGGAAGAGGAGGGATGATGAGGTAGTGAGGTGAATTGCAGTAATTAAGGGAACGGATAAAAAAGCGGGAGAGGTTCAGGGGAATAAAAAACAAAATAAAACAAGTAAACTATGCGAGTGACCAAAAGTTACTCTCAGAGATAAATATGTAAGTCAGCAGGAGTCACTTATTGCACGTGATATGGAAGAAAAAGCGCAGGATGAAAAATAACAAAACTTTGAGCATTAGATGGCGTACACTACACACACACACACACACACACACACACACTCACAGGTCCATTTAAGAGTCAACGAAGCAAAGCACCAATATTTTCTTTCCTCAGACCACCGACACAATGTGAACGAACCCGAGGGCTTGGTCTAACTATCAGTGTGCAGGAGGAAAAACACCAGACCATCCTGGCTCGCAAATGTATACGCCCGTGTGTGTGTGTGTGTGTGTGTGTGTGTGTGTGTGTGTGTGTGTGTGTGTGTGTGTGTGTGTGTGTGTGTTTTGTGTTATGTTGTGTCGTTGTGTTATGTTATGTGTTGTGGTTTGTTTTGCTCGGCTCTGTTCATTGCGAATGTGGGTCAAAACTCTTATGACTTCCATTTCTTGTTTGAAGATTTCACCTCCATTACTTGTTTCTTCAGGCGCCGCCTCCAGGCAGGGAGGGGAGGCATCACTACAGAGGGGGACGCGTAATGTACGTAGAGAGGGAGGGCAGCAAAAGGACGAGAGTTAAAGATTTATGTAGCGACGTATAACTATAAGAAAGGAAAGTAAGGAAAGGTTTTGCTGGTGATTCAAGAGGCGTGATGCAAAGGGTTACTACATATGAAAAGAGTTGTAGTAATTGTGGTGGTGGTTTTGGTGAAAGGGTGGTAGAGACTGCAGCAGGACCCAGCCAATGCTCTCCTTCCTGTTGTTCATAATCACTCACGTAGCAGTCACCACTGATTGCAAACATTCAGTCATGGTGTTAATCAGCGCTTAACCCCCCCCTACCGCCCCCTCTCTCTCTCTCTCTCTCTCTCTCTCACACACACACACACATACACACACACATACGACACCGGCCGTGCGTTCTCCTCAACACTCTGACTGCTAATAGCACTGTGACATGTTACTTCGTTAAGGTAGACTAAGTCTACATTTTTCCTTTTATGATAAGAAATAAGACTACAGGCACTAAAGGTTTCGAAACATGCCCACTGTCTTTGTTGTCAGTGATCCTTTCTTAATTTAGAATTTATGTCGTTCCAGATACATTTGTATAGTTAATAAGAAGCTATTTTAGTGTAAGAATTTGGATTAATCTGAAATCTAAACAAAATGAGAGAAAGAATTGTCTTCTGAGATCATAATTTAAATTTCTTTAACGTTATTAAATTTTCGTACAGAGAAACTGCAACATTTTAAAGGTTAGAATTAATCAGAAATATAAACAAACTGTTAGAAGAAATTGTCTCTGAAATTATAAAATTGTCACAGATCATTTTGTTTACGTTGCTAGTGGGAGCATTAGTTTAGAAAACAGAATTACTCAGGTGGAAACAAACTGTTAGAAGAAATTTCCTTTGAAATTATAAAGTTGTCCCAAAACATTTTGTTTAGGCAATGCGAAGACACAGCAATGTAAAGGATAGGGTTACTCCCTAGTGTAAACAAACTGAGAGGAGGAATTTCCTATCTCGCACACAAGGGAGTGACGTGCATCTCCGGGTACCGTGCTCCTCTGCCCGCCCTCTGCCAAGGTGGAGGGAAAGGCCAAGCGCCTGGCACACCCTTGCAATTACTGAACGCTGCATATGACTGAACTTTTTTCTTTACCTTCTATATAAAAAAGATAATTACAACAGCCAGAGCAGTAGGAGTGGAGTGGCTTAAAGACGATGAGTGGGAGTTGAAAATTTTATGTCATGGGCCACTCTTGAATGATTTTATAGACCAGCTGGCTTCATATAGCTTCCATTCTGTTCTTATGTTATTTTCTTGTGTTGGTATACATAGCCACGCGCGCGTACACATACGTGCAAACACACACACACACACACACACACACACACACACACACACACACACACACACACAGCAACAACAACAAAGTGCATACATGAATGTAAATATAAAACTTACGGACAATAAATGGTTTACCTTTAAGAAAAAACATACATTTTTCATCCTATGAGTGCTTGGTCTCTGCTGTTCAATAGACAGAGTATAATATTATTTTCGGACATGGTATAAATATTGTATTCAACGAACGCAAGACATATTTATTTGTTTATCTATCATTCATTTGCCCATTCATCTTCCTAAAAGTTCATCTATTTGCTTATTTCATGCTTGTCTGTTGGAATGTGTTTGTAAACAACCAAGTGAGAATTTGCAGGAAAAATAGTTAATCTAGAAAATCTATTTACTCTTCACTCATTTAGTCAGGTTTCCTTGGTGTGTTTCATGCTTAGAAACTTTACAATGAGCGCTCATGGTTGTGTGTGTGCAGTCTTCTCCAGTGTAGCTTTAATTTCAGCATAATTTAACGTCCAGCGGTCCTTCTTTCAGCAATTTATGTCCGTTAGCTGAGCAGCAGAGGAGATTGGTTGGCGAGGGAATGAGTAGTGTGATGTCTATAAAGAACTCACTGATATACCCATCCCCCTTCTTTTTTTTTTTTTTTTATTTCAGACCACCTCTGAAGATATTGATTTGCTTTTCTTCTACAACAATGAAGTTCGTGAGGCAAACTGATGCAGAGGTTAAGGCAGTGAAGGTCGTGCAATAAATCTGTGGCGATACTCTTTCTAACTCTCCCTTGTTCCTTTACGTTCTCCGTCACCTTTGGAAGGCGCCGAGTCAGAGCCAGGAAGACGACAAGGAACACTGAGCTGTACTATTTAGGTCGAAGAAAGTATGAATTCAAAGTACATGTGTATTCAAATCACAAATCTGTATCTTTTGATTTTTTGTCTGCTGTGGTGGACCATGAATTTAATGAAGTGATTTTATGCAAGTTGCATATGGAAATAAAACACTCGTAGAAAGGAAATGTCAGAGTTCTTTAAAACTTTTAGTATATCTTGTTGAATATATGGTAAGATAGCTTAGGACTGTCAATATAAAGGAACACTTGTCCTGCAGTCATTATAAGTCTAAAAAATTAACAGTTACCATCTAAAATTGGCCTTCCTAACCACCCGTTAAACAGACAACAATTTCATCCATACATAAAACAACTGCCTGTTTCAAATACTAAGCCTTTACTTTTGTCATTGGAAGGGACAAAGCGTACACACCTCACCACTTAGAGCGAGTGGTGAGCTTATGCCTCAAATGGTCGATAACCAAAAAGATAATGGGACGAGAAAACCACAGTGAAAGCGGCGGTAGGAGCACACTCCCATAACGACAGATAAACAAGTAGAAGATTATCTTGCTAAGAGTTCGCTCCGTGCCACGACTACTTTCTTCGCGGGACCCTTTCCTCGGGATGGGACAGAAGCCTGGGACACTGACCGATCCAACGATAGAGAGAAGCCAGGAGAATGAGGGTGAAGTTTAAGGGTTGGGAAGAGCATTAAGGGAGAGGTGGGAAGGGAACGGTCACAGGGTTGAGGGCACAGTACAGTTAGTTGTTGTTTATATGAGTCTGGCTTTAATCTGGATGGGCCCGCAATAAGTAAAATGGATAAGGATGCCAGTGGTGGTGTTCGTAAGAACGCGTGGCATCTGTGACCTGGGGATGGCGTGTGTAAGGCCAACTAAAGACCATCTGACCGTGAGCGTCTCGTGCTCGGTGGTGCGGGACGAGGGCACGATTTCTAGTATCTAAGTATGCAGTTTAGAATAATTAAATCTCGAAGAATAGGCATAAAACCGACGAAACTATTACTAGGTCAAATTTTGCCAGATCTAGTTTACGATGTTACATAAGATAAAAATTTAATTATGTCGAGGTCGAGTCATTGTTTTATGGTATAGTAAACATTGAGAATAAAAAAAAATCTTTAAATAATTTCTAAGATACGTTTTAGGCAATTCAGGTATTCGGTGTTACATAATGAGATAAATGCTGACCAAGTAGTCGAGTTGAAGTCTTTTCCAACGAACAACTGCTGTACAAGGGACTGTCGACAGGTGATAGCATCGGTGACACGGCCAGACTCGAGGGTCACAGCTTAAGCCCTTGTGGTGATGGTTCGCAAGTGGTCCGCAGCGTCGCGATAAAGTTACAAGTAGACACACACACACACACACACACACACACACGTTAAGTGACCCTCATAACTTACTTCTACTTTTATCTTTTCTCTTATCTAAGGTCTTTGATTTGATAAAGTTGTTTTGTAAGGTAAGAAGATTTTCAGCAGACTAGACGACTTAAGATGAGGAAAGACGGTGAAGAAGGTGAAGGCGAATGTAGCTTGCGTTACTCGACTACTGACCATGATTGCAAACACTCCCTCGAGAACACATTAAATAATTTCGAGTAGTACTGTTAGCCACAACGAGCCGCAGTGTAAGAGAAAAGCCAGATTAAAAGGTGAAAAGAAATAGTAAGTTTTAAATCCCTATATTAACAACACTAAGAAAGATATAAAAGATACACTCACTATTCTGAGTAAATTTCATTGTCCAATAGCTGTTGATTGACAGTGTATGAAATTTATTTAAAGTGCATCGCTTCAGGTTTCCACTTATCTCTGACGTGAATTTATTGGCACGCTCTCCCTTGACTAATACAACAGGACGGGAAGGAATGCATTATATCTTACAGTACCAGGAAAAACAAAGCTAAATACAAGTATGTTTTACGGATGAAATTTACTGGCACGTTCTTCTTGAAACACATTAACAAGACGGCAAGATTATGTTGTATCTTGTTGCACGATGGAAAAGTAAACACAATCACATTTTATAGGTAAAATTTACTGGTAAAGTCTTCCTTAACTGATACAAGACAGGAAAGACTGTATCAAATGCCCTAGCATCGAAAAGTAATACAAATCATTTTTTTTACAAATGAACCTAAGAAAAATAAGAAAACCTTCAGTAGCTGATACCAGTGACAGCCATACAATGCCCCTATCACTACAAAACCTCCTAGTGAAAACAACCAAACCATTCACTCAATATTCTTCCACCTGACTGAGCCCAACCTTTTTATTTTCTCGACCTCAACAGACAGAGAACATCGAAAGGCAGCCGGTTTGCAAGCTACACACGGCCGACGTCAGAAGAAAAGAGGACCATATGAGCGATGGCCACAAGGCACATTATTGATGGAAATGAGATGGGAGCAGCAGGTGGTGGCGGGAGGCTCTCTGCAGGCAGAGGATGAGGCCGTGTCAAGACTCTGATAAGCCAGCTGGAAGGGACGTGTACGGGGGAGAAACCCTTCACACTAGTCACCTCGTTTGGTAAAGGCGTTCATGAGAGACTAAGTATGGTACAACGATGAGAAAATGGCACACTGTTAAGAAAATAGTCCATTTATAAGTCACAGTGTAAACTAAACAGAAAGTAATGAAAGGGTGTGTGTGTGTGTGTGTGTGTGTGTGTGTGTGTGTGTGTGTGTGTGTGTGTGTGTGTGTGTGTGTGTGTGTGTGTGTGAAAAAGAAAGAGAGAGAGAGAGAGAGAGAGAGAGAGAGAGAGAGAGAGAGAGAGAGAGAGAGAGAGAGAGAGAGAGAGAGAGAGAGAGAGAGAGAGAGAGAACGAAAACGAGAAAAAGAGACACAAGAAATAAATAAAGACAAAATAAAATCAAGAAGGAAAGAAAGAAAATAAAAGCCATCCACTCTGAAACCATTCTCTATTCAATTTAACTCAAGTAAAAAAAAAGAAAAATAGAAAAAAAGTTAACTGTTTCTCAGACGAAAGTGAGCTTCTAATAGATGAAACGGGGGAGTTATCTACTACCGTTCGCTGGTGAATAAAGCTGACAAGTTAATCTCAAGACCAGTCTTCTAAGAGGAAAATTAGGTGATGTCACTCCCGCCAAAGCTTCCCGTGTGTAGAGAGTGGAACGAAAAGAAAATTTAAGATCAAAGACTTCCAATAGAGGCGCGTGTCGAGAGTTTTGGATTCCCGGATGTGTTCGAAACAACAACTTCACCAAGTGTGTGTGTGTGTGTGTGTGTGTGTGTGTGTGTGTGTGTGTGTGTGTGTGTGTGTGTGTGTGTGTGTGTGTGTGTGTGTGTGTTTATGTTTGCGTGCGTGCATGTGTGTGTGGCCCTGCAGCATGCCCTCACGCGCTGCATCCTCGTGGGGCACTCCTTCTCAAGCAGGAGAGAGAAAGAGGCATCACGAGCGAAGATCAGTCTCTGTCTCCTTCTATGAAAAGTTTGTTTACAGGAACATCCACATGAGCGCCTCCTTGCCCCGCCGGCCTCCAGGTCACTAGTGCAACAACATCCAATTTTTTCCACGTCAACTCCATCACTGATAAGAGTATCTCAATGTAAATACAATGATGAGCGACAAAAACCAGTCATAATGAGTATAATTAAGATGCAAAATATAGTTGTTCGGCTCGAAAACTTACACGTCAAGGGTTCTAAAAAGTTGAAGCCGCTGCTATTTAAGATACTTTTATGTCTCATGTACCATATCCTGGCTTTCAGAAGGCAATGACTGTCTACAAGTCTGTGGTAAAAGTAAGAAAAATGATAATCGGTATACGTCTTATCTCCTCCACATAGGCATAAATTTCCTTAATTAGAAACCATACTGAGACATGTTTCCTGAAGTAGTGTATGGATAAATAGTGAAATAGAAAGAAACAACATTAATGATTAGTAATTTCTATTTCTAGAGAGACTACAAATATTCCATTTACACTATGAGGCATTATTTCCTATTCCCAGCGGCACGTACCCTCCACACCCTCCACCCTCGGCCGCTATACTCGCGCATTGAACAGTTTCTATGCCACTACAAACGACCACATTTGCTTTCTTCACGCTTTGTTCCCACAGATCCAACTCCGATACCAGGCATTTGGATGGCTCGCGATAAATGTGGAGTGCGTGGAAAGTGTGAGGTGAGGTCATATCGATTTAAGTTCGGCTTCCAGTATTTTTCCAGTATACCACGATCACTGTGTTGCTGTGCTGTGGTTTCCTTTCCTTTTCGATTGTTATCTTGTATCTGCTATTTTAACTGTGGCTTGCTTTGTTCCGTGCAAAAGAGATAAAGAGAGGTAGGAAAAAATTGCACTTAATAGTTCATAGTTATTCGTATAACTGAATCTGAACTCTAGCGGACCAGCACACCCCGCTATCCCCTCAACCTGTGGAAACATATCGCCAGCAATACTTGAAGTGTTCACCGCAGTATGTAGCTGAGTCAGCCCCCACAACCTCTTGATAAGGTGAGTTGTGAACCACGACCAAATTATCATTGCAGTGAATGAGTCTAACCACATGCACGCGTGAGGGAGTTTCCATGCCGCTGTAGGCTACACCACCAAGGAAAAAAGAGAAAAAGAAAAGAAAAAAGAAACAGTTCAACTCTCAAATCTATGTTGTCGCGTTGCACCAGATAGCAAGGAAAAACCGTGTTTACAAGTGCGACAGACTATTAATGGAGCTCAAGTCTGACGCTAAGTGGATTCTCAGCAATGCAATGAATAGATCTAGATGGGCTTGGTACTTTTGGCAGCATTAAGCTCTCTCCTACAAGGCAGACTGTAAAGCAGTGTTTAGATAGAAGCCTGTGTTGTGATTCACAAGATTCCGATGCTGCTGGTGTCAGAAGGGAACTGAAACTGGATGCACAGTGATGGCAAGGCATACACACACACACACACACACACACACACACACACACACACACACACACACACACACACACACACACACACACACACACACAGGATAAATAAAGACGTAGGTAGTCGTACATATTGGGGACTAATGATTGTTTACTGCATCTTATGAATAGCATATAAACACGATGAACAAGACGACGGACATAAACAGATTAAGAAATATTTGTCTCCTAATCTCCTCATCTCTACAACCGTGTCCTCGTCTCCTGAGGCGGCGAGGAGAACACTAATCCTTCACACTTTAATCTTTACGTCTGGTCGCGTTTCCTTGATGCTCCTCTTCCCTTCCAGCCAGCTAAGTCTTCCGCGTCCCTTGCCTAACGCACTGCCTATCGCATCTTCATCCTCATCAGCCTCCGGGAATTCAGTGCAGGCCAAAGACTTCTCATAACCGTCTACTGTACACTAACCCCTATCCGTCTACTCCAGACCACCTTATCTTCTATACCATGCCTCATCTTTCGTCTCTTCTACAACCACATGCACGTAAATTCCTACCAAAGCTTCTAAGCTCAAATATACCTTGGGTTGTTTTCCTTCTTCTGCACTCATGTCATATACACGTTTATCTTCCCCCGGCCGGCCAGTTTCTGTAATCTGACACTCATGTATAAAGGTAATTTCCTTACTGTAACTCGACACAACAAAGCCACACTTCTCCTCACTCTCCAGCAAGTGCAAATGATACGAACCTACACTGCAAAACAAGCAAACCAGGGAGTAAAATAAACAGGTAAGTATGCACACGGAGGAGAGAGAGAGAGAGAGAGAGAGAGAGAGAGAGAGAGAGAGAGAGAGAGAGAGAGAGAGAGAGAGAGAGAGAGAGAGAGAATCCTATACACAAAAGTTATAAAAACACAAAAACTGGATGATGATAGTGAAGAAAAAAGAAAAAAGTCATTATACGAAATTAAGGAATCCAGCAGGGAAAGAAAAACAAGGGGAAGCAAATATGATGTCCAAGAGGAAGACAATAATACAGAGCAAGATTACGAGACGCGGACACTAAAATAAGATACCCGAGAGAAAATAATTCGAAGAGCACTGGCAGGACGGGAAGATAATCAATTGAAACTTAATAAATTTTTAGTACAAGTAAATTATAGTAATAAATACAAGTTCAGAGAAGACTGTGTTGGCTTGGGAGTCCGTTGAGGGGAGGTGAGCCCTTAAAAAGACTTGCTGGGGTAGGGGGAGGAGGTGGTGTTGGGATTGGTTAGAGCACGTCAGTTTGGTTCCTGCACGCCCTTCAGCTCCCTCACAAAGTTACGTACACAATGGCCATGATAAGTGTGCTATTTAACGCAGTTTTCGCAAGGCATTATTCTCGTCTTTGTGGGTGAGGCGAATAAAGATCAACGGAGCAACAAACAAGCCCACGCTGGGGGTTGTAAAAGGAGAGATGAGGAAGAGAGGTTAACGTTCTCTCTCTCTCTCTCTCTCTCTCTCTCTCTCTCTCTCTCTCTCTCTCTCTCTCTATCTCATCATAATCCTAGGTCGGTATTGTTGAAACGTCTTGTCTCGATCATCGTCCTCTGCCCTGATGAGCGGGAGAGCTGACGTGCTTGTTGAGTTATTCCCAACAGCATCAGATATCACTGCGCACCGCAAAAATAACCACGAGGAGGCAGTGAGTGATCTGTACTTAGAAAAGCCGCCTACACGCTCACCTCTAGAGCAGGTCTAGCCGTCCCTCTCTCCTTCCCTCCCTCCCTCCCTGAACACGTCATCTCCACGGTTCACGACACCCTGCACTTCTGAGACAGGTTCTCTTCTTGTCTTGCTGGGGTAGAAAAAAAATATATTTCATGTCACCTATTAATGGAAACTGCCGAGCTAATTGTTGCCAGCGTTGTTACAGGTTTCTGGGATGACACTTTTAATGAGGTTTCTCACCAAATTATCCTGCAACACTGATAATTATCACCAACGTGCCCTTGGCGACTCATCTATAAGCTGGACGGTTGGGTAGCCACACTACGGGAAGCTGGTGAGGTGTTTGAGGGCATGACTCGGGATGCTGTGGAGGACTGGTTACTGGCGCCAGATGGTCAATGCATGGACCAGGCGGGGTAGGCAAGTGTGATGTCCTCTCCCACAAGTTTTTTAAGAGACTCCATCAGCGCCATCACCGAGAGAGACTTGTAAGTGCTTCGGCAGAAAAAGCACACTTCCCTGAGAATCAAGATGGGAGTAGTGTTCGTCCCTCTACATCAGCACATGCCCATTACTACAGCACCGTGCAGCACCGCCCGTCCGCCGCCTGCCTCCACGACCATCAAGCCTGTCACGATTATGCCAACACCGCCTACACCACGCCCACTTACATCTACTCCACGCCCACCACTCACACGCTTCTAACCAGTTCTTCCCTCTCTACCCTGACCTAACCACCTGCTTGTCTGTCTGTCTGTCTGTCTGTCTGTCTGCCCCAACGAGAGGCAGAGGGGAGCGGGCGATTCATTAACCTTCCACCTGCGTCAAATCTAAACTCTCTCGCCTCACTCGTATGAACGTTTAATGCCTAGTTTCCCTCCTACCGCAAGTCATATAAGCGCCGCTAACTGTGTAACGTGTAATCTGCAGCCATGCACTCTCGCCTCCCTGAGTCACACCACGCTATATAGGGAAGCTTGCAGCGCACTCTTTGTCTACTACTGTGACCGGTTTGTTTGCTCTATGAACTTTAATGCATTGTTTTTCTCTTTTTTTCCGCCTCTTCGTGGGATCTTCTACCACGGGAATTGCAAATCAGTTCATAATGAGAACTTCAATAAACACTTTGGGCTCCACTGAGAGACATAACGATCGAGTGAAAACATGAAAGTATGGAGAGAGAGAGAGAGAGAGAGAGAGAGAGAGAGAGAGAGAGAGAGAGAGAGAGAGAGAGAGAGAGAGAGAGAGAGAGAGAGAGAGAGAGAGAGAGAGAGAGGAAGAGAAAGCAGAAAAGAGTAAAGAGAAAGGCAACAATGGAAGAAAAGGAGAAAGCACGAGAGAAAGTAAAGGGACTTGTAAGGGTAAAATTGCAGAACGCGAATGAAAGACGATGCGTAAAAGGTTGTCATTTTACCGCGGGAAAAAGGAGATATTGAGTAAAAACACAACGAATACCTCAGCTGTAACCAATACCAGGAAAAGTGCCGACACACACGACTAAGCGCATACAGAGAACACGCAAATCAAAATTCACCAGATTCGCATGCAGTGAAAAGCAAAACAAGTACTTTCACAATATCTTCACAACATTCACTGGGATTTAACCGCGAGTCCTTCTCTTCAGCTGAATATAAAAAAAGCATAAACATGATCACAAATGAGGGATGATATGATGTGTAATACTTTTTATATAACTTTAACCCCTTCAGTACTTGGACACGGTTTTACCTAGAAATTTGAGTACGATTAGACCTTTTTATTGATATTAGTAAAGGGTCTATGGAGGTCAGAAGATTTATGGCCAGTCTTCACTATTTTAATCCCTCCACATAAGTTTCTGGAGCTGTACAAAATCTCGAAATAATAAACAGAATGAATATGAAAACGTGTCATGGTACTGAAGGGGTTAATAGCGTCAGTCTTTTTGTATTATCATCCTCAGACACGGAAAAAATCTGGAACTGATTTAATCTTTAACATCACAGCAATGAGGTCATATGGTGAGTGTTACGTATGAAAAAAAAATAGCCACTTCTCCCCCAGACATTTCACTCTGACACGCCCATCATGAACCAGGGAACGCCTTTGAGCTCTCGTTATAAGCAACACTGACTGAAGCCACTACGAGCCACGGGAACCTTTATGAAGCTCTTGCCTTAAACGGTAATTGTTCTTCGCGGGATTGGTTGCCAGCCTCAAGTCGGCCACATGTATCTTCCTAATTTCCCAGAGTCACGCGTGGTGTGTAGGCCCCCGCGTGCAGCACCCCGCCACCCGCTGCCCGCCACCCGCCTGACCTTTCCGCCTCTATGCATCCCAGCCGCGACTGCCACACCCTTTCTGAAGCTTCTCTAAAATCAATGGTTGGCTCCTTTCCTTATTTAGGGTGCAGGGGCGCGCCTCCCTGTCGCTCTGAAATACGGGGCTAATGACGCTTAATTGCTAAAGCCTTTTTCGGAGTTACCTGGACGGAAATTGAACGTTTGAACAAGAGTAAGTAGTGCCGCCAGGAAGGTCTCGCCTACTCACGCCAGATCTGGTTGGGTTCAGCAAGCAAGGAGCACCGATATCACCGCCAGCATCACTACCCACCCTTATCTAAAAAAAAAAAGTCATCAGCCTCTATGGTTCTACAATAGGGTAACGCAATCTTCTTCACTCATCTCTCGTCTTCTGCCCAGATCATGCCAGGTAAACTTATGGCAACTTTCCATCTACCTATCGTTTTGTCTTGCCTTCTTTTACCATCGTGTCTGTTAGCCCCTTCAGTACTGGGATGCATTTTTACCACGAGTTTTGAGAATGCTTAGACGATTTTATTTACATTAGGAAAAAAATATGGTGGTCAGAAGATTAATGACCACTATTTTAATCCCCACTTAAGTTTCTGAAGGTGTATAAAGTCGGAAAATATTAAGCAGAATGAATATGGAAAGGTGTCATGGTACTGAAGAGGTTAAAGAAACAACCAATACTCCAGTTTGCTTTAACAATGATTAGGAGCTAAAATGACAAGGAATTCAAGCTAAAAACCAATGAATTTCCATGAATATTCTAATAAAAAAAACCCGTGAACTATTCTAACAGTTCAAGAGATTTAAGTAAGGTGCAAAATTTTCCCTCTTTATTTCCAGCCTCAACTACTGATAACAGAGTAGAGATTCAAGTTCAAGGCAGAGATTTCCACAGCCTTTTCAATTCAGTTTCTCAAGATGCTGCGGTGGGTTCTCATTCTAGCAACACTCGCAATCCTGAAGCCTTCCCATTATCAGATTTGCAAGTCTTCCCCGTAAAGGATAGGAGTAACGGGCGTCCTGGTCCTCCCCGTGGTGAGAGAGAGAGAGAGAGAGAGGAGTTAAACCATGTCAAACTTCTAATAAACAAACTGGAAGGGACATGAAAGAAAAAGTAACTCCTTTACACTCATCACCTCGCCAGGTAAAGGTGTTCGTGAATGATAATGTATGGGACGTAGTGGACAAAATACCACATTTATAAATTAGAACCCAAATAGGCAAGAAAACAGGTGGAAAAAAGGGAGGGAAGGGAGAGAGAGAGAGAGAGAGAGAGAGAGAGAGAGAGAGAGAGAGAGAGAGAGAGAGAGAGAGAGAGGGAGGGTTGAAGGGCGGCCCGTGATGGTCAGGTTACCATCATACATCACAGCAGTGCGTGGCCATTACTAGCACTGATTTGCGGTATCGCTGCCCTCACTGAATCTTGCTGCCAGTGCAAAAAATAAAAGGTTCCCTCCCTCTACCAACCTGACGTGAACCCTTTTTCTATTAACGTTTTGGGAGTTAATTAAGAAGCTTTTTTTTACAGCTCTTAACCTGCTTTTTTCACACGAACATAAAAGAAGAGAAGAGTGAGGAGAGAGGAAAAAAACCTTCCTGGTCTGTATAGTCAGCCCCGGTCAGCCCCGCGCCCCTCATGATCCGGCTGCTAATACGCTGAAATAGGCAGTAATGAGGCTTGTTACTACTTCGTTAGCCCTTACATTACTCAGCCGTCTCATCGCAGTGAAGGCCAGGCTCCTCATTGGCTTAACTATAATTGATTTTTCTTTTTTTCCCGCTTACCGTCTACGCACACCTTCCTTTGCCGGTTAATGTTCTTGTTAGATGGCATTACTTGCAGCTTGTCCGTCAAACTGGTTTAATATGCAGCTTTTTTCTTTTTTTTTTCTTTTTCTATTGATGTCTTGCGGATTCCGTTTTTTTCTTTTTCTTCTTCTTTTCTTTCTCTGCTTCACTCTCTACGTAAAACAACTTCCATTTTCTTCCTGATGTAAATGTATTTGTTGTATTACTGTATTTTAATTTCATCTATTTATCTATACATTCAATGGGGGTAAATTTTACACTTTCAATCCACACACGCCACGTACATTTCCATCCACATGAATTCATAATAATGATATCAAATGACAATATAAATACAGATTGGTAATTATGACTTCAAATTAAGTATCAATAGAATCAATTATTGGTGGATACATTTTTCGCGGTCAGTGCTTCCAGTTTTCTTTACAAAACGCAAATTGCTTTTTTCACTCAAACACGTCTCACGTAAAGCGTAAGCAAGCAAGCATGACCTTTACCTTTGTGGACGAGATGTCGATAATGACCAGCTCGACCTTTGCTGTGGCTCAAGAACATAGGAGGACGTACGCTGTATTGCTGACCTTGCTACTTATATGCTAATAACGTCTTTACCAACAAGTGAGAAAAAAAACGCTAGAAAAAAAAAAAAAAAAACTTGCTTTGCTTCATTTGCTCTCACTAAACAGTAACCTCAACAAAGAACAAAAAATGAAATGATAGAGATAAAATTCTTGCTATACTTCAATTACTCTTACTGAACAAGAACTCACATCCAGCCCCGTCGCTTTATTACCTAACCATGAGGTCTTTGAGTGACCTTTAACCTTGTCAATGGTACCCTAAACACACCCAAGAGTTCTTTGTTTCTTTACGCAATCTTCACAGCTTTTATCGCAGGTACAGGGACGCAGTGAACACGTCACCAGAAGGAAATGTCACATCGTCACGAATTCTCCTAAAGCTTCCAGACAGTTGAGTCTTTCCCTCATAGCGAATTTTTCCCACAATTCACCTATAACATTTTAAAGACATATTTTTGGATATTTTAAGCATAATTATTCTTTTGTTCTCTCTCTCTCTCTCTCTCTCTCTCTCTCTCTCTCTCTCTCTCTCTCTCTTCTGTGAGCAATTCCGGTTTTATTACTGGGCTACAAATCGTAATGTTTAGAGAGTTTCTTTAAACAAGGCTGTATTTTCAAATGTTAAAGAAAGAAAAATCCGCTTCATCCTATTTTTTTTTTCTTTTTTTTTTTTCTTTTTGGCCATTACAATCGTCACGTGTGCTCTCTGAACATTAACAAAGGACAGCCACTGCATACCAACACGAGGACTAAATGAAGTGTCCCGTGAACTGACCTACTTGTATATATCAGGAAATGTTCAGTGTGTAGCTACTTTCACCTCCGTTATCTCTCCACATCATGATCCGAAAACTGGTAATGATGATGTTTCTGTCTCTCATGATTCAGCTGACTTTTGTGGAACGAGTTATCAGACTATAGGTATATATTATTTTGCTTACTATTATGAACACACACACACACACACACACACACACACACACACACACACACACACACAAAGACGCCAATGCTCGTCCTGCCAATCACCTTTTCGAACACACATCACCACAACCACTCACTCTCTTCAGCCAAAGAAAAAAAAAAAAAAAAAAAAAAACAATCGTTTGCAATAAACACTCTAAGCGACGGGCGAGTCTTCACCACGTCACGCTGATGGATCTTCCTCGGGCCGGTCTGGATAAGGTCAAGTAAGGTCATAAGAAGTCTGAGCGACGACGGCGTGTTTCCCCGACGCGGCTAGACGTGGTTGCCGCTGTGGGGGCAAGTGAAGCTGAAACCCAGACATGGATAGCTCTCACAGCAACTTTCATCGCGAGGAGAAGGGGGAGGAGAAACACGAAAGAGAGGAGGAAGAGGAATAAAGCTAAGGTGGCGATAGTGGTCGGTGAATTGGAGAGAAAGGAAGAAAAGTCATGGATGAAAAGAGGGAAGAGTGTAGAGGCCAGGGAGTGGAGGATGAAAGAGGGTCGAGGGGAGACAGGGTGGAGGGATCCACGCACCACCACGGCCTGGCCTGGGCTGGCAAAAGTGAAAACCAGACAAGGCGAGACTCACTTTTTCTCCATACTCCAAGATAGAAAGAAAGTCGGCTGAAACGGCTGATCTCTCACACCACACACACACACACACACACACACACACACACACACACACACACACACACACACACACACACACAGGTGCCAAGGTAATATACGAATGCTCTCTCTCGGTAAAGATTCAGAGCATTTCTGTCCCTTATGTTTTGTATTCTACAGAACGCTCGAACATCATCTTTACCTGAATTCTAATACACGATCAATTGTCAACTTCTCAATTTTTTGTAACCTAGATTCACTGAAACTATTCCGCTTGAACTCTTCTTCTTTTTATCTATTATATGTCAAGCATATCTAAGATCGCATAGCATGAATGGTATGGTACATATGTTTCTGGCATATGAAGCTGAGAGATACTTTGAATGATTCCCTGAGATGATAGTTTAGATCTATTTTTCATGTTCTTTAGACTTCTCCATTATGGGGTGAATATTTTTGCCAGTTCTCTTCCATCTGGCTTGGTTGCACTATACACTATGACAGTAGTTTTCTTTCTGAATCTTGCCTTACGTAATGAATCTACATTCACATGGACATACCACTGCAGTCTTCTCTTCTGTGTCTTAGGGAAAGTAGCATTTCTTTAAGCATGTGGTGAGGTGAGGTGCAGGCCACATCTAGCATTACACAGCATCTCTTCCTGAGGATCCGTAATGAAAGTGTGTCAGGCAGACTGGCCCCACAAGACGATCAAAGTTCTAAATGCTATTGTGAATATGACTTGCTCATGCAGTTAACTGACGCTGACTTCATCTGATGAACCTGTTTCACATTAGAAACTTTATAAGTTCCACTTATAATATTACCAACAACAACAAGAGTAGCAGCGAAAAGCAGTGGCAGCAGCAGCAGCAGCAGCAGCAGCAGCAGCAGTAGTAGCAGCAATAACAACAACAATACACAAATAATGTGTGTGTGTGTGTGTGTGTGTGTGTGTGTGTGTGTGTGTGTGTGTGTGTGTGTGTGTGTGTGTGTGTGTGTGTGTGTGTGTGTGTGTGTGTGTGTGAACAAATAAATAAATATATAAGAATACAACTGATAAGAAAAATTACAGATCAATTAGCTTATCACATTAACCACACGCGAGCAATCACACACACACACACACACACACACACACACACACACACACACACACACACACACACACACACACACACACACACACACACACACACACCATCAGTAGTAGGCCACTTTCGCTGGCCGCCCGAGGCCCTAGCGGTAGTTAGTCTCTCCGGAATGACTGATGAGACACGACCCAGCTCCAGAAAGTGAAAACCCGGCTACCCTCAGAGCAAGTATATCTCAGCAGGGAAGGCGGCGAGACTCAATGTCCACTGCCCACACCCATAGCCAGGCCAGTCCCACGCCGTAACTGTTCCCGGCCACCAAGCCTCGACCCGTGCCAGGAACTAATTTATTTGGGAGGACGGTCAGACACGCAGGTTCCCCTTTGCCTTTTTTCAGTATCATAGCTGTCACATTAATATAATGGCGTAGGCAATGCTGTTCTTTCTTTTTACGGAAAAAAAATACATATACTTACCTCCACGTCCTTATCGGGAAACATTTTCTAAAGTAGAAAACCTGAAGCTAAAATAAATTCATCTTTCCCTCCAGCGAGTTGCGCACGGAAGCATCACAGCACAAAGAGCGCCTACCTACACGCCAGGCACAGGGCCACAACAAGGAAAGCATAATGCCAAAGGCCGCGGAGAAATGTTCCCTGTACCACGTTGGGTGTGACCCGCCCTGCGTGTGCCAGTGATGGATGCAGCTGACGGTGGGCGACCGGCGGCGCGGACAAAGGGCGAGAAACACGAGAAGCGAAGCTTCAGGGGTAAAAATTAAACAAAGGCGCGAGAGAGAGAGAGAGAGAGAGAGAGAGAGAGAGAGAGAGAGAGAGAGAGAGAGAGAGAGAGACTACATATATGGTGAAAATGTAATAAAGGATGAGTAGAGGATATAATTACACGTAAATATCTATTGTTTGTTAGACAGAGAGAAAGTGGAACTACCCAAAAGGCTGATATTCCAATACCATTCCAAAAACTACAGAAATCTGAACATGTTATGATATATATATATATATATATATATATATATATATATATATATATATATATATATATATATATATATATATATATATATATATATATATATATATGTATATATATATATATGTATGCATATATTTCAAGTATATAATATATATATATATATATATCTATCTCTCTCTCTCTCTCTCTCTCTCTCTCTCTCTCTCTCTCTCTCTCTCTCTCTCTCTCTCTCTCTCTCTCTCTCTCTCTCTCTCTCTCATTATAAACCCTGACCTTCACCTTAACATTCACACAAGAAACAGACCGGTAATAATACTGCTTCATATGACAACAACACCACGGACACCTTCACGCGCCCACCACCACTAATAACAAACACACAAGGAGCGAGTGCTGCCTGATCTGATCCAACACATTATAACAACTTGCAATAAGAACCTCGTAAATTCTTTTTTTTTTTACTCCTGCTGTGTAATGTCGCCCCCTCGCCAAGGACAATGAAAGTTCCTACAATAGAGACAAACCCAGTGCCAAGGACCGTGTAAAGATCACAGGAAAAGTCAGGTGTCTACATTACTGTACCACAAAGCTGCTGTGAGGACGGGTGAGTGCTGGCGCCAAAAGCTCCGCCTCAGCGACTTTACTATCTGCGGTGAACCGTGAAAAGCCACAAGCACCATCCCTAACAATGGCCTGCACGGCGCCAACACTCCCTTCAAACACCAGTACGGAATAATAAGAGCATTACACTTGACTAACTTAACTAACCTGACGTAAACTAATCTTACCTAACCCAATTAAATCTTACCTGACCTTTCTCAATCTAACCTAACTTTATCTAATTCATCCTAACCAAGCCAAAATTGATCTAACCTTGCCTAAAGTGAGTAAATCTTTCTAATCTAGCGTAACATAGTACATATAACCTAAATCAACGTATACTTATCGCTAACTAAATCAATTCCCATAGGTTTGACCACCTGTCAGTTATGTTCCATTATCTCTAAAAAGAAACACACACCACAAGACTTTTTATCCCCTTGGTGAATTCAACTAAATCAATGTGTCTTCTGGTAAACATGCACTCTACACATCTACACCATAAAAAAAAGGACAGATACGTATAGGAAAATTCAAATTAACTCATCTCCGGAATATCAAAGGTGAATTGATTACTAAAACATAGATCTTCTTCATTCAAATAAAGATTAGTACGAAGAAACAGAAGTCATTAAAAAGTCATCATTCACACATCACTAACTCTGCACTATGAGGGAAAGAAGCACAATGACATCTGCTTTCTATGTACATGAAAGAATAGCAAGTTATAGCACACACACACACACACACACACACACACACACACACACACACACACACACACACTGTAAAGGAGTGAAAGCTAGCTCTCGACAAGAGAAAGAAGAGATGCAAGGAGAGGAGGAGGAGGAGGAGGAGGAGGAGGAGGAGGAGGAGGAGGAGGAGGAGGAGGAGGAGGAGGAGGAGGAGGAAGGTGGGAAATGGGGGAGGAGCGAATGAATGAAAGTCGCGGAGTCTGTGTCAGCGAGAGGGTCATAAATGTGGGGGTTATTTTGAATCTCCCTCTCACCATCGAGAGAGAGAGAGAGAGAGAGAGAGAGAGAGAGAGAGAGAGAGAGAGAGAGAGAGAGAGAGAGAGAGAGAGAGAGAGAGAGAGAGAGAGAGTACATAAAAGGGAGGAATGGGGAGAAAGGAGAAACAGCTGAAGATTAAGATAAGAATGTTGTGTGTGTGTGTGTGTGTGTGTGTGTGTGTGTGTGTGTGTGTGTGTGTGTGTGTGTGTGTTTATTTCTCTATATCTTTATCTCCCATCTGCTTGGAACCCAAAAGATATGCACATTTTAAGCAGAAAAATATGCGAATAGAAATAAAAATATAAATAAATACAAAAAACAAGTACAGGAGGCAATAAGGAAGTAGATGAAAGCACGTAGCTACTAAGAAACATAAAGGCAGACAGAGAACCAAACAGCCAGACAGCCAACAACACGAGTAAGGAAGTGTCTCCTTGAAATCTCCGACCCTTTTAAAAGAGCTTCCCTCCTTTTCTACGCACGACCCTTCCTATTCAACCTTCCTGCTTACCATTCTACTAGGAAGTCCCTCCCTCTCTCTCTCTCTTTCTCCCTGTAGAAGACTTCCTGCCGACGTTTCTCACCCACCACGAACCCTAACTCTCCCTTGCCCTTATCCATGTAGAGAGACAGGCTAACAAAGACAATGTAATACCAAATACTTACTGCTCAAGGTTGACCGACTGACCACACTGCTCCGGACTTCTTGATATTTTATTTTTCCTTCTCTCATTACTTGGAAGGGGAGAAAAAATAACATTATGTCTTTATTCTGTGAAAGGCAAAGCTTAAAGTGTAAAAGGTATGTGGATAATATTCTGGTTAGTTACACGAGATAATGATAAAATTAATGAGAGAGAGAGAGAGAGAGAGAGAGAGAGAGAGAGAGAGAGAGAGAGAGAGAGAGAGAGAGAGAGAGAGAGAGAGAGAGAGAGAGAGAGAGCATATGCAAGGCAAGTGAGAGTGAGAAAGTGAGAAAAAGTAGGATGGAGGAAAGTTGGAGAGGGTGCAGAGGTAAAGGAAAGAGTACGGTGAGGAGGAGGAGGAGGAGGAGGAGGAGGAGGAGGAGGAGGAGGAGGAGGAGGAGGAGGAGGAGGAGGAGGAGGAGGAGGAGGAGGAGGAGGAGAGCCAATAGTAGAGGAGGAGGTGGGGAGGAATTAGAACTCTCTCTTCGACCAGACTCAGTGAGGGAGAAAGCTCAGACCTGCTTCCACTCAGCGCCGCACACTGCATGCTGATCAACCGGGCAACTTCCGCACACACACACACACACACACACACACACACGTAGCACACTGATGTGGGTGATTACTGATGAAAGCAGTGAGGGTGAGTGATCTGGAAAGTGGATGAGAGAAGATGGAAGGGGAAGAGCTAAAAAGGGAAAGGAGGAGGTGGAGTGAATAAGATAAAGCGAGGGAGAGGGGAAGGAGAGGAGGGAGAGAAGAGGAGAGACAGACTGACTGACAGATTAAATAAAGAAGCAGACAGTCTTTTTCTTACACAAATAGTCTTATATGAGTAACGCTAAGGGAGTGGCAGAATTTGACAAAATATGTGCCAGGTTGTGACAGTAAATAGCTGCGTGACAGTATGAGACAATATATATAACAAGACGAGACCTATTTAACAGAACATGCGGAACACAATCTGACAGTAGGTACAGTATGACATGTGACAATATATGAGAGAAAGTGACAGCAGATACCTACACTGTAACAAAAAAAATGTGTAACGGAATAACATGAGTGAATAAAACACTAACAATACATAATATAAAAGCAGGAGATATTTACAGTGACAGTGAGAGAATATGACAACAGATGACAATGTACCACCACCAACATCATCACCACTACCATCACCACCACCACGCCAGCTAACCAGCCACACTTCCCCAGGACGCTGACATTAACATTTAACGCACACATGTGATGAAGTGACCCCCAAAAAAAAAAAGAGAGAAAAAGATTAGGGAGCAAAAAGCACACGTTTCCTGGTTCTGCCTCATTACCTTTACCTGAAGCTCAATCAAGAAGCCCTTAACTTAAGTACTCATCTCCTTCTTCCTCTTCCTCTCCCTCCTTTTCTTGTTCTTTCTTTGTCCACCACTACTCTCTCTCTCTCTCTCTGCTATTTCACCCCTCACTTAACCAGACTATTGTTCTTAACGAGAGAGAGAGAGAGAGAGAGAGAGAGAGAGAGAGAGAGAGAGAGAGAGAGAGAGAGAGAGAGAGAGAGAGAGAGAGAGAGAACGCGCTCCTTGACTCTCCACCACTTTGAAATTACCTGCCAAAGTGACCAAACCCGCTTCCAAACCAAGATCTTCAGGGGTAGGAACGCTGCCGCCGCCACTGTTGACGGGACCCACGATAATTACACCTTCCGACACAATAGGGCGAGAGGGAGACTTCACGTGGCAGGGAGGTGGGTCTCGTGCGCTTAAAGAGGTAATTGTGTTGTTTCTTTCTCCTATGGCAACCAGCGACGCGAACCAAAGGGGAGGTGAAAGGTGGTCATTTGCTGCCGGGAAATAAACTGTGAGAAGAGACGCACGAAATTTATTATAACAGTGTGTCTCTCGCTCGATCTTTTGTTTGCCCTGAAGCATGCCACGCTCGCCACGCTTGCCAATCTACACTACCCCGTCTTGTCTTGCCTTGTCTTGCCTTGCCTTGCCTTACTCTGTCTTGCTAACTGTGTAGAAATAAGCGGGAGGGAATTAGAGTATAAGGAAGAGCGCTGAAGCAGGATTTAAGATTGCTGGGAGCTTAGGAATACGTTAGAAGGTAAAAAAAAAAAAAAAAAAAAAAAAAAAAAAAAAAAAAAAAAAAAGAATGTGCTGGAGTGGTGAAATTGATGAATCAGGCAATTGCTATTTTTTTTTCATTCTGAGTAATATTTTTTTTCCGTTACAGGTAATTTAGGTGTGGCATTAGAAACAGGTGCACTGCTGATGAGACTGTAATGGGCGGAGGTGATGAGTGATGGTGATGGTGATGGTGATGGTGGTGGTGGTGGCGGCTGAAGAGGAGATTTCGTGATGGGTGGAGGCCGGTGAATGAGCGGCTAGCCATATGGCCAGTGAAAGTGGAAGTTTTGATTGAGAAAACACGGAGAGAAAAGATAACAGAAAGTCCATGAAGATTCTGTATTGCATTAACTTTATTGTACAACAGGTGTGGTTTACCTGCCTCGCACCAGATGAGAGGAGCAGCTATGCATTGTCATTAAGCCAGATGAGAAAGAAACGGCTGAGAGAAAAAAAAATCTTACTCGCTGAAGAAAAATCTTTTATTAGCATCTTGCACAGGCACTGAGTGGTAAACTACAGGTGAGGAGATGAGAGTGGTGGCTGGAGTGGATGGAGCGGGTGCAAGGTGCTGGATCAGTGAGGTGGAAGAGGCAGGTGGAGGGAGAGTCAGTAAGGCAGAGGCCGGGAGAGGTCGGCAAGCGGTGGGGTCAGTGACCAGTGCCTAGGGGCTACCCATCAGCCCGACCAGGACCAACAGCCGCTGCAGGGACGCCCACCTTGGCCAGGGGATGGCGGAGAACTGGCGCCAGCCAACGGTGTGTGTGTGTGTGTGTGTGTGTGTGTGTGTGTGTGTGTGTGTGTGTGTGTGTGTGTGTGTGTGTGTGTGTGTGTGTGTGTGTGTGTATTTAAATTTCCTATCAAAAAGAAGCATTGCTGTGACCTTCTCGCTGAACTCTTCATCTACTCAAAAAAAAATTGTCAAGATATATGAAAAATGAATAAATAAATAAATAAAATGAATAATAAACAAAAAAATAACACTGCACTTATGATAAATACAAGTTTTTCATTCTTTGTTTATCATCATGGCAAGAATGTGTGGCGCCCCTTAGGGGAGTTCAGTGGACGAGGCGGCCGCCAAAAAAAAACAGAAGGGAAGAAGACTCGTAAAGGCAGTGGCAGCTCGGCCAGACACACATTCATATTTACAGAGAAATAATGTATCTGATTCATGAGGACACAAGTCAAAGATGATTATATTGAAAGCTCCTTGAGGTGAGGTAGCAAGCAAAGCAGCAGCGGCGGTTAGGTGCAGTCAGGAGCAGGTCACCAAAGCAATACTCTCTCGTCAACGCGGTGATCTAATAATCAAAGATACTTTATTATCTCACCTGACCTCACTAACACGCTCTTCACTCCGCCACACTCCCACCTCGGACTCAAATCATTGTTATCGCCATAATAATCACTATTATCATTGTCATCATTATTAACCTTACCATCAGCATCAGTATCATCGCTGTTATCGTTATTACCGTGTCTCTTTTGAATATCTCGGGGTATCATTAGTTGTGCAGCGTCTCCCTGATCATTTTTTGGCTGGCCAGTGCAAGTTAACGTCTGAGTGTTCAGTGTTCAGTGCAGCCACACTCCCGCCTGGCGTCGCGCCAAACCTCCGCTGCATACTACAAGCTGGATCTCCGCGGCGTGAGAGCATTCGAGAAAACACTAAAATTGCCTTGACTACCCGGCGTAGAGCAAGACGCTACATTCTCTCTCTCTCTCTCTCTCTCTCTCTCTCATGACATCACCGCCCTGTAAATAATTCAACATGTAAGTATTTTCAACAAGTTTCAGTAGTGTTTAGTTTTTCCCCATTACTTCCACTTATACGATACTTGAACTCGCCACCTGCCATATTAATGAACTGTCCATCATTTAAACACACACACACACACACACACACACACACACACACACACACACACACACACACACACACACACACACACACACACACACACACACACACACACACACATGGAAGGGAGGGAGGTAAACAGGCTCATGAAACAATCCCCGAACAAGCCGCTGCGGAGACTCCTACACCCTCATCCCACCACCGCCAATACTATACAAGATGTAGCTGACAGATATGCCAAAAGCCGAGGCTCAACGCGGAACCACACTGGGACACGCCCATCTTTTCACCCTCAGTCCTGGAATATCGCTCAGTCTGGGACACTGAGGGGTGGAGGTATTGAAAGGAGAAAAAAAAAAAAAAAAAAAAAAAAAGTTAAAATCCCCGCACTGATTTTGCCGAAGGTCTACGTACAAAAGGTTATTATCGTGAAAGCTGAACTGCCGGATGTGTGGAATTGCATGCAGAACAGAATTACTTAGCCACAAGCGACATGGCGACGTCCGCAATGGTATCAATGCTGCCAGCAACACGTGAACTTTGCCAGCACACGTATCCACAGCCTATATTTTGAAGTGCTTTGGGACTCTTGTAGGGACAAAGGCTACATCTATAATAAGTATAGTTTCCAAGGGTGTTTTCTCCATTAAACCTTTCAGCACCATGACGTGTTTTCATATTTATTCTGCTTACTATTTGGTGATTTTATACAGCTTCAGATACTTATGTCAGGATTAAAATAGTGAAGACTGTGGCCATTAATCACCTAACCTCCATAGAGCTTTCCTAATGAAAATAAAATCGTCCAATCATACCCAAAACTCATGGTAAAAAATGCGTTCCAATACTGAAAGGGTTAATGATGCATTTCTTACACTATCATCATACGCATTAAAACAACCATGGACATCTTAATAACTTCCACTGGAGCCTGTTAAACTATCGCTAATCTTCTCAGGCTATACAAAATAATCACGAAAGCAGCAATAACAAACCTGATATCTTCAACTAAGGCATGTTAAACCTATCACTATCCTTGTTAAGCTATCACTACAATCACAGATGAATCCACCACAGCCTGTTGAACTATCACCAGCGTAGCAATACTGTCAATAGAATCATAAAACCTTCTTTAAAACCATAATAATTTTCACTGGAGCCTGTTGAACAATCACTATCTTTGTTAAACTATCACGAGAATCATAAATAAACATACCTACAAGTCTTAATAACTTCAACCAGAGCTAGTTAAACCATCACTATCAGTAGAATCATGAAAACAAGCTTGTAAAACCTCAATAACATCAACCCGTTGGAGAAAAAAAATATAGCCGAGATGAAACGCCAATACGTCTGAGAATGCAGTCCTATGAAGACCAATACTACAGGTTTAAATCACATGGACAAGAATATTTGCCATGAGGTATTGCTTAGTGGAAAAAGTGCGCAAGGGAGACTCAGTACCTCGTGCCAACCGACTACACTAACATTTATTCACACTGATTTATTATAAGCTTATTCATGTATTTCCTTCCTATTTGGTTACTTCTCATTTATTTACTTATTTATCTTTGTATGTATCTATCATATTAGGTATCTCTTTACTTGCCTTTAATTTTCTTTCTCTCTCTCTCTCTCTCTCTCTCTCTCTCTCTCTCTCTCTCTCTCTCTCTCTCCTTTGACACACGCCGTCCAAACAGCCTGTCAGTTTCTCGAGGGAAGGACGCTCAGACGGACGCAAGCCAGACCCTCATCGGCGACACATCACTCAGCACACAGGAATGACTATCAGTTTGTTTGGCTGTCCTTCAACTCCTTCCTTGTGTTAGGATGAACTGGTGATGCAAGTTACTGATTAACCACTCCAGTATCATGATGCATTTTTATATTTATTCTGCTTACTATTTGGCGATTTTACACAGCTTCAAAAAACTAATGTCGGGAATAAGATAGTGAAGACTCTGACCATTAATTTTCTGAACTCTATAGATCCTTCCCAATGTAGATAAAATCGTCTTATACACAAAATTATGATAAAAATGGTCCAGTACTGAAGGGGTTAAGAAAGGATTATATTTTTAGTGGGGTTGGAATCTAAGATAAAACGGATAAATTCTAGTCGAAAGGTAATGTGGTTCGTGCGTTCAGTCATGATGAACTATTGAACTCTGTATCTAAATAAATTTTTCAGCGTTTTGATGAGTTGAATGTGTTTATGAAATACCACGAAAGTTAAAATGATCAACACTTTTTTTGAGACTCTTCCAAAACAAACTCTCGGTGAATGACGAGGGTTAATTTAATGTTAGTTATTTTTTATTCGCTTCTTTATAACCAGTACTGACTATCCATGGTAACACAACGGTATAGGATAACATGATCGCAGAAGGGCTCGTATTCTCAAACTTTTCTGTGTTTCACCTCCACTATTTCAAAAAGCTTTATTTAAATTTACACGATTTTGCAAGGTATTTTTACGGTTCTAGAGGCAGAGTGACAAGATTTCTACATTATTAACTGGAGAAATACTCTTGACAACCCTGCTAATTATCTCTGTGGCCTTGGGAAGTAATCGTGGTTAAAGAGCAAAGTGTTTCTGCATGAATACGGATCTAGGTTGCATAGAAGACTTTATCAGCGGTAGATGGCGTACAAAATATACACACCTACACCACATACCACTCCATTCATAAACATGCCTTATCCTCAAAAGCTCTCTACTGACTCGCCCAAACAAAAAATGAAAAAAAAACATTATCTTAAGTTCCATAAAGCATACTTAATTCAATACCATTCTGAAGGATCGACAACAAAAGATAAGGAGATGAAAACCACAAAAAAGTATTCACCATCCTCACTTTCACGTTGAGGGTTGCAAGGGGACGACTTCAAGGGACTGACGTGCATTAAGCGTCACGACTTTATAATGTGATGATCCTTGCAATTACCCTTCCACTTTCATCTCCGTCCACACAAGGGAAGATAGAAGAGAAATTGATGGACGTACAAGAGAGAGAGAGAGAGAGAGAGAGAGAGAGAGAGAGAGAGAGAGAGAGAGAGAGAGAGAGAGAACCAACCCCACCCATCCACTCACCCACCCGAATACACACATGAGGTAAGAGAGGCAAGGTAATGTGTAGTAGCGGTGTACATGTCAGCGCTCAGCATGTTACGTGAGACAAAACACTGCATCACAAAACACCTGACTCACGCATTACCCTTCAGGACACGGATACGGGATCTCCTGTTACTTCAAGCTCCGGTGATGGCTGGGAAGTGGTGGGGAGACAGGAGGGGAGGGAGACTAGAGGAGAAGGAAGTAAAGGGAGTGGTGGAGGTCGGCTCGCCTTTACTACTGAGCTCCACAGAGTAAACAACGTGTATATAAGTAAGTGTACCAGGAACAAGAGAAGCCACAGGAAAGAAAATGCTGTGATAAGAATTGTTTATCTGTATTTTAGAAGCCATGTTGAGGTGAAGGAGGAGGGAATATACAAATAGTGATATGATGATACTGCTATTTATGGATACAGCCACAAGGAAGTAGCTTAAAATTGCACTCAGAAATTTCTCCGATAATATTCAAAGTGTTGCTGGGAGCATCCACAGGTATCGGTTTCTTGAATACGAAAAAGAAGACAAAAAAAAAAAATGTTCTATAACATCAAAATTATAAAAACTATAACACCTCATTTAAAGTCCAGGTTCATAATAACAGTGATGAAACGCCGTCATCTTCTCGGGAGTGGGAGCGAATAGAGCGTGAAGACCAGCAGACCTGAGCACCACAAGCTGGCAACACGTGCCTTGCCTCTACAGTTGCACCACCGCCCTAATTTTCTGGTGACCGAAGGTTGCTCCCTAAAGGCAGCCCGGTCCGGCACTCCTTTACGGGTGAGGGGTGGCGGAGTCCATTATGCCCAGTCAGGAAGGTACCATTAGCTTCCGTGACGTGGGGAGGTCAGTGGAGGTCAGTTTCCGGCAGTCTACATTACGCAAGTCTCTCATGATTCAAGGCGTTGACCGTAAACAAGCAACTGCATTCCTTCTCCAAAAGCATCGCCCCCACGCACCGCCCCGCACCAACGCCATTCTCTTCGGGCCAGGCAGCGCATTAACCCCGCTTGTGTTGGTGCCTGGAAGATTAATGCGAACACAGCGGCGGCGTTATTTTAGGCAGAAATCGTGCAGTCACAGATATAATTCTTCCTCACAAGACGAGAAAGATCAACGTCTGCATTCCACCTCCAGCCGTGCACTCTCACTCAGCGGTCGCCGCCCCTTGCATCCGCCCTCAGCAAAATAACTCGTAACGAAGATAAGCCAGCCAGCCACCAAGCAAGCGAAAATACAGGGCACGCGCGCGCGCACACACACACACACACACACACACACACACACACACACACACACACACACACTATATGCAGCCTGAGTGAACGTCGTTCTCGGCTTTCTCTGTTCTTGCCTACCTACACCCCCAGCACTCTGTCTCCTGTCTGTCTGTCATTCTTCCTACCATTCTCTCTCTCTCTCTCTCTCTCTCTCTCTCTCTCTCTCTCTCTCTCTCTCAAATATTCAAATTTCAACAGTCACCATTTGCGTTCTCTTGAGAATTAACAACGAAAACAAACATTTCTACTACGCTCTCTAAAATATCTCTGCCTCATCACACACACACACACACACACACACACACACACACACACACACACACACACACACACACACACACACACATACGCACGTACGTACACTTTCTCCCCTCCTCCTCCTCCTCCTAGAACACCCCCAAACACACTACGCAACTTTCTCTCAGGTTTTTGCGTCCAGTCATTTCCCTGTAGGAGATAAGCCGGCAGTCTCGGCGGCATGACGCGAGAAAGCTGTTGCTCTCCCACCACGCAGCCGAAAACACCCTGCGGCGGGGGCGATGGCGGCGACGGCGGTGGAGGTAGCGGCGGTGGTGACGATGGTGACTGGTGAATAGCTGTCAATCAACCGTCAGTCTTCCTTAGTCAGTGTTTGCTGCTCTATAGTGAACGACGGATACTCAGGGCAGTGATTGCGTTAAAGATGACATACAAGGAGGAGAGGGGGAAGAAGAAGAAGAAGAAGAAGAAGAAGAAGAAGAAGAAGAAGAAGAAGAAGAAGAAGAAGAAGAAGAAGAAAATGAATGAATGAATGAATGAGTGAGTGAAAAAAGAAGGAAGGAAGAAAGAAAAGAGAGAGAGAGAGAGAGAGAGAGAGAGAGAGAGAGAGAGAGAGAGAGAGAGAGAGAGAAAACCCGCCACACACACAAACCAATTAATTTCACAGTTCTTATGGTTATTTTTTTTTTCACATGCAAACAAATGCCTGCTTCCAACGTGTCTATAATTGTGAGCACGAACTTAAGGTATCAGGCACCGTTACAATGACACCTGGCCACAAAAAAAAAAAAAAAAATCGCAGGTAAGGAGATAAGAAAAGAAAATAAGATTGCGATCATCGAAGCTTGAATAGTAAATACATTATAACATAAATGATGAATGAAAAAGAAGCAATGTGTAAGCTATTTTTTTACATGACTTCAAATGAATTACTTTTTAATTATGTATAAAAATCAAGTTAGATAAGATAATTTTGTTTTGTCTATTCATGAGAGAGAGAGAGAGAGAGAGAGAGAGAGAGAGAGAGAGAGAGAGAGAGAGAGAGAGAGAGAGAGAGAGAGAGAGAGAGAGAGCCAGGAATTTCGAATGGAGTGACGTCGGAATAAACAAAGAAGAATATGCAAGTAATCTCTCCGTTTATTTTTTCATGTTGCCATTTTTGGTGATCGTGAGGCGAAGGAAAAGTAAATATTTGGGCAGCTTGAAGGAAAAAGTCATTAGATACCACTGGAGATGAGGACAAACAAATGAAGATTACCACCAAATAACCTTGAACAGCTGCACCTCAGAATCAAAGCTGACAATATAAGGAGAGGAAGAATAAAAAATAAAATAAAAAACCTGTCAAAGTATTTGTTTCTTTATCAAACAGACAGACAGACAGGTGGAAAGCAGACAGGAAGACAAACTCCTTTCTCTCATGACACAATTATACGTAAGGAATTGTAGATACAGGAGATGTGTGACAGAATGATGGGAAAGTTGAATATTCTCTCTCTCTCTCTCTCTCTCTCTCTCATTAGGACGGTGAATAATAAGACTTTCCCAGGTTGAAAATTGCACTTTTACTATTCATTCACAAACCAAACAAGTTTACAATTAGTAAAACTTAATAAAATGTGTTAAAAGCGAAGGAAAATACAAGTTTAATTTTTAGCTATATTATTTGTAGGCAAAACGCATAAGCCTGACCAGTTCTGACTATATAACATTCACTAAAACTCTCTCTCTCTCTCTCTCTCTCTCTCTCTCTGTGTGTGTGTGTGTGTGTTCTCTCTTCGAAGACTTTTACTTTGGTTATATTTTGTATTAAGAGATTCGTAAAGGCTGCAAAAAAATGGCATTGTCGAGATGGAGAAGGGGGAAGCAACAGTATGACAACGGACACTTAGTTAACATTCCTACAAGAAAAAACACATCATTCTTCCAGTGGACACAAGTGATGGAAGCAAAAGATATCAGCAATTAGAAAAATTACTCCTTAGATTCACACACCCAAGTTACCTGCAAATAATTAACTTCCAATCCACTCGGTAGTCTAATAAATGAGGAATGGTTGAATCTTCGCTAATGATGGCCAGTGTATCACCATCAGAGGGAAGATTATTTCGAGTACAAATACCATGAAGAGAACTCATAACAAAGGTCGATTATGAGTTGAAAGACTTGCGGTAAAAGAAACTTGTCATGATAAGAAATTTGTTTTCCTCTTACTAGTAACAATTGCAGGTTTACAGCTTTTTATAGTCACTTTCCTATGAAGGAAAGGCAAGACTCTAATACCTCTACAGATTACAACATGCACGCAGGCAGTGTTGGAAAAAAATAGCCGATTAGCTAACTATTGCCTAATGAGAAGGAAGGCATGAGTTACAGACCGGACAATGGTTCACTAAAAAGGTAAGAATAAACACGTAGCAGTGAAGAAGTATACTAAGTTTGAAAGAAAATACTTTAATTTTTGTACTACTTTGAAAAAAATCTCTTTAAAAAAAAAATGAAAAGATAACAAATAAAGCGAAATACACAAATATCGACTCGAAATACACTTGTGTTATGAAGATTTACAACACACACACACACACACACACACACACACACACAAACAAACAAACAAACAAATAAGCACACAACGCCTCCTCCCAATTCACACACAGATAAACACACACACACACACACACACACACACACACACACACACACACACACACACACAAACAATCAAACAAACACTCCTGAAGAGGAAACTAACTGTTGAAGAATTACAAAATGCCTCGAATGAAGTGGCAGGAATCAATGTGCTCAGGACGAGGCAATCGGCTAACGGGCTGGTTAATGGACAAGCACCACCAGGGGGCGTTGTAGCTCTGGACTGAGTAACGTCTTGTGTCTTTATGTTCCTACCGACGGGGCCAGAATAGTGATGCACGCGAGGCAGCAGTGCGAGTAGGAGGCAATGATCATAGTATTGGTGTTGTCATAATATTGGGTTATACAAATTTTTTTTTTCCTTCTATTCGTATTCTTGGTATTGTGTTTGTTCATCTTTTTTTATTCTTGTCATGTGCATCATTTTATTTACCTTTGTTATGTTTTTTTTTTCTATCTTATTTCATATCTTATTTATTTTTTTTTTATCCAGTTTTCTACACTTTCCTTTTGTTTATTAAAGTGTTTTGTCTTTTCCTTCTTCCTACGTCTTTATTTTCACAATCAAGTTAAGTCCACTTCACTCCTTACTTCCTTTTAACCACATTTACTTCTTTCTTCCACGATTATTTGTTTCTTTCTTCTTTTAGTCGGTCTTTCTCCCTCCACCATCATCATCATCACCACCACCACCAGGATCACCAGTCCTTCTACCTCTTTCATCACAAAATCCTTCCTCGACACTAAATCAACAAGGGGTCAAAATAAAGAGGAAACTTAGCCTCTTCAGTGCAGTGGGTGGGAGAGGCAGGAGGCATCAACAAAGACCCTTCCTTTCCCTTCCTTTTACTTACCTCTCCCTCGCCTCTTCTCTTTAACCCGTGAAAAGAAAAAGAAAAGTTTAAGCACATTTTCAGAGCGTTTTGCAAGACCCACCAAACATGCAAAAGACTTGTGATTTTTCTTCTAAACTTTTCAGAGGTCAGGGACTTGGAGTGGCGCTCATTTGTCTCTCTCTCCCTTCTCCCGTCTGTCTCTCTCTAGCCAAGTCATGCCACCACTGGACGACACATCCTCTTCTACAAACCCACCAGAGTATATTTTTCCTATCCCAACCGATGCGAAGTACATTATCTTACCAGAGAGAGAGAGAGAGAGAGTTACATAAATTCTACCTCCTTCTATATAAAGATGTGAAGGTTCAAAGGTCTTTTTGCACAACACACAATCTAAATTACTTGAAATCCGTAATTTTATCATCTTGCAATCCAGTAATACCAAAGAATGAGTCGGCAGTGAGTAGCAGGCGCGGGTGAGTCAAACAGTCAATTTCCTGGATAATTTTTGTTGGGAGAAAAATTTAACACTAATTCAGAGGCTTGTAGTGCGATTTGAAAAGAGGATTGCTTGATAATTGACTAGTAGAAATAAAGAAGGTTTAAAAGTCGACTACATAGCACTCAGGAAGCACAGTATAGAGATTAGCATAGGAGAGGATATGATGGACAGAAGAGGAGCTAATGCACTTAATAATTGGCTAATGTAAATAAAGAAAACGTTAGAAATATAATATATAGGGAACATAAGAGAGGATAAGGTGGACAGAGAAGAAGCTAATGTAAGTCAAGGTGAGGTCAGAAGAGAAAATCAAGATATCGTTGATCGTTAAAGATGATATAGTGCATAAGAGGAAGCTGTTGTGGGCAGGGAGTGGGTTAGTACAAGTCAAACAGAGAGATCAGGGGAGAGCGAATCCTGAGGTGGGAGTGAGTGAAGTTTGTATGATCTTTACGTAATCGTCCACGGGCCCAACCAGTATTACTCAGTTCTGTCTGTTTGCTTTTATAACACCAGTTCTTGGGTCACTTCCACGGTTTCTTGGTAAACTATCTCTTGAAAAATGCTCCTCGTATGTGCTCGGGAGCTTACCAACAGAGAAGTGCATTTTGTTTGATCGTGGAAATGGCCGTAATGCTTTTTCAGTGTCAGTTTATGATACTCTCTTAAACGAAAAGGAGTTGCTAAAGTTGACTGCAGAATCAAATTAAGGGTGAAATGGTTTTGTTGGTTAGCTAGCAAAACGAAAAAGGATGAATGAAATGAATAATTTATATCGTGCCTGGTGATGTGGGTGAGTAAGAGCAAGGACTGACTTCTTCTAGTGACCCATCAAAGCAATACTATACCACATCGTAGGAAGGAAAAAAATATAGAAAGTCAAGTGTGTCGGAAAAGGGATTTGAAGTCTTGAAGCGATTTTAGAATTGTTGTGGAGAAACTGAAGCGAGCGACTGTGAGAAGACGGTCATGCAGATTCTTGGTGGTTTTCTAATAGTTTACTAGTAATATTGAGGTTACCCACGGTGGTAGTAGTAGTAGTAGTAGTAGTAGTAGTAGTAGTAGTAGTAGTAGTAGTAGTAGTAGTAGTAGTAGTAGTAGTGTGTGTGTGTGTGTAGTGTGTGTGTGTGTGTGTGTGTGTGTGTGTGTGTGTGTGTGTGTGTGTGTGTGTGTGTGTGTGTGTGTGTGTGTGTGTGTGTGTGTGTGTGTGTGTGTGTGTGTGTGTGTGTGTGTGTGTGTAAGAGGGGAAAAGCTGGCCAAAGGCAACGAAAAAAAAAAAAAAAAAAAAGGGCCACTTAGTTGCCAGTTTCCTTGCAGGTTCGAGAGTTAGCCGAAAAAAGGGATAAATGTCTTGAAACCTCCCTCCTAATGATGTTAAGTCATAGGAAGTTGTGTGTTATTCACCACGGTCGTCTGCTGGTCACCCAGCCAGCCTTTTTCCTACAGAGAGAGCTCAGAGCTCGTAGTGACCGATCTTCGGGTAGGACTGAGACCACACCACACTTCACACACCGGGAAAGCGAAGCCACAACCCCTCGAGTTACATCCCGTACCTATTTACTGCTAGATGAACAGAGGCTACACATTAAGAGGCTTGCCCATTTGCCTCGCCGCTTTCCGGGCCTCGAACCCGAGCCCTCTCGATTGTGAGTCGAGCGTGCTAACCACTACACTACGCGTGTGTGTGTGTGTGTGTGTGTGTGTGTGTGTGTGTGTGAGCAGACGTGAGGCAACAAGTGGCGTCATTATAATGCTATTATCGTCACTTTCTCGCGCCGTGACGGAAAACTTAAGTGATGTGACATAATTTGTGAGGAGGAAGGCAAAAAGAGATGGAGAAAGGAAAGGCGGGAGTCACCTGGCACTATTGTCAAACGATCCGGCGGCTTACCTTGATTACTTGGCATAAGCTCTAGTGAAAGTTATCGGGATTTCTAAGCATAAATTTTTTTCTCAACAAGTAGTTTAAAGAATTTTATATTATAGGTATAAAAAGAACACAAACTGTACATATACCGTTGATGGAAAGTTTAAGGCAGGGGCGGGCAACCTCCGGCCCGTGGGCCACATCCGGCCCGCGAAGGCTTAGCGTCCGGCCCGCCACCCTGCTAGGCTTTATTAATGCAATCCGGCCCGCGGACCTCCCACTAAAAGTAGAGAAGAAACTCTAATAAATTTTAAGTTTTTAAATGAATAAATTATACTATTGAATTACTTTACATGTCAAGCCAGACATGGAAATGCTTCTTCATGGCAAACAGCACCAGCAGTCTCATTGATTTGTAGAGTGTTCAATGCAATTTTTGTACAATTTTTTTCACGTAATCAATGTATTATACAAAATATAGTATTTCTGAGATTTCGTTTTTCACTCCGGCCCGCGACCTCCTTCCAAGAGTCTCATCTGGCACTCACTCTAAAATGGTTGCCTGCCCCTGGTTTAAGGGGAAAAGATTTATGCCTATTGTCTCTTGAACCACCACACACACACACACACACACACACACAGAGACGGTCGGCGACGTGGGAGCTCAGACAGACCCATCCATGATCGGAATAATCACAACACCGACGCGGGGAACTTAATAAGGTGAGCGTCATCAATAGGACAGGATTGAACGGCTGGCTCGCCACCACACATCACAGGCTGCCGTGCCCGAACATTACGCGCGTTCATTAGCCCAGCCCAAGTATTATGCTCAACCCAATCGCCGATAATCGCTTCCAGGAACGCCAATTGGGTCCCTCCTTGGCGAGCGTAGTGATGCCGCATGTAGTAGAAGCCTCACAAGCTGAGTGTTGAGTACAAAGAGCAATTTAATTCCCTTTTTACGGCAGGGAGTCGAGTCTGGAAGCGTTCACCCGAGAAACATCAGGGAACCGGGCATCCGAGCACCCAATGCAGCCAGCCAGATAGACGCTGATTAAGATGGACGGAAATTCCACATGCTGGGGTACGAGTCTATAACATCATTAGCTGATTCGCTACCGCTAACGGAGAGACACGTGAGGCGGGTGGGTGGAGGGCACAAAGAAGCAGTATAGATGTTGGTGCTGATCAGCGGTGCACTCATGATCCATGCGTTGGGGGCTGGCAGGGCGAGGGAGAAGAAATAAAGCTACTGGCGGCTGTGAAGGGTACTGGGGATTAGAGAGAGAGAGAGAGAGAGAGAGAGAGAGAGAGAGAGAGAGAGAGAGAGAGAGAGAGAGAGAGAGAGGGGAGAAAGGATTACCAGACACAGACGATATGAGACTGGTGGTGGTGGTGGTGGTGGTGATGGCGGCGGTGTTCCATTCATTCCCAGGCTTCGAATTGTTCACTGAAGGGCTTCCTATTGTCCTTTTGTTGTTCCTTCCTCTCGTCGCGTCCCGGTGCTGCGTATGGCGCGCTCCTTGTCGTCATTAACTGCATTTCCAAGCGTTGCCTTCCATCCACGCTGTACTTGTTGGATTGTGTTTGTTGTAGTACACGTTTGTCCTCTTAGTGTCATGGAGGTCTTCCGTGTTGTTGTTGTTGTTGTTGTTGTTGTTTGTTGCTATTTCTGTTACTATTTCTCCTTTTTTGTTGTAACTTTCAAGACGTTTGTCCCAGATTTTTCACTAGTTCTCTTAATCTTTTAGGGAACTGGCAATCAAGTGGGTCTTTTTGCTTTTATTTTTGCTGCTCTTGGCCAGCTTCCCTATTCCATAAAAAAATAAAGAAAGACGTTGTGGTGGTGATGATAGTCGTGTTAGTGTAGTGTCGTTTTCCTTCCTATAGTTTGCTGCTGTTTTCACGATGATAGAGACACCGTACTGTCATTGTTACTGCTTTTGAAACCGTCGTTCTCACCGAAGCTGTTGTCGTCATTCCTGTCTATGCTTTCACAATTGTTGCCGGTGCGCTTGTCGATAAATTCACACAAATGAGCGTCGTTCCCCCTGAGACCAATATTAGCATGCAAACTGCAGTCCCTGTTGTCACCGTGGCATCTGATCTTGCTTCGTCAGCTTGTTTTTACCGCGGAGTTCTGCTGCCGGAGGTGGTGCGTCTGTAGGCCGGTCATGTGCGAAGGTGAAGGACAGGGGAGAGTGAGGTGAGAGCGAGCGAGAGACACACAGGAGAGAGGGAGAGGAAGATGGAGGTATATGGAGAGGGAGGACTGGATGCATAAGGAATAGAAAATATAAGGAGAGGAACGGAAGAGGGTGTGTTGCAAAGGAAGAAAGAAGAGAGGAGGATGGAGGTGGAAAAAAAGGGAGGAAAGTGAAGAGATGAATAAAAAGATATAGAAGGAGGAAGGATGGAGAAAGAAAAGTAGAGAGAGAGAGAGAGAGAGAGAGAGAGAGAGAGAGAGAGAGAGAGAGAGAGAGAGAGAGAGAGAGAGAGAGAGAGAGAGAGAGAGAGAGAGAGAGAGAGAGAGAGAGAGAAGAGAAGAGAAGAGAGAGAGAAAAGATAATGAGATAAGAGAATAAAAGAGAAGAGAAGGGATATAGGAAGATAGGGAACAAAGGAGAGAAGGAGAAGGAAGAGTAGGAGAGGGAGGAGGAGGATGGAGGCAGGAGAGTTACAAAGGAGAACAGGGGAGGGGAGATATAAGAGGAGTGCTAGGGATGAAGAGATGGAAGAGGGAAGGAAGGAGGGTTGCAAAGGAGAGGAGTGAAGGGCGAGGAATGAGTGGGGAACAACAGGTGAGTCTGGCTTGTGCGACACACCTCTAAGGCTTCCACTGATATACCATTGACCTTCACCCTCTCCCTCACTGCCACACCTGACGATCTCCTCCTCCTCTTCCTTCTCCTCCTCCTCCTCCTTCTCTTCTTTATTTTGCCTCCCCTACTCCTTCTTCTCCTCCTTCTCATCCTTTTTCTTACTTTTCGCACTCCTCTTCCTTCTCCTCCTTGTTCTCTTTCTTTCCTTGACTCTCCTTCTCTTCTTTGTATTGTCTCTCCTACTCTTTCTCCTCTTTCTTCTATTCTTCTTGCTTCTCCTCCTCCTCCTCCTCCTTTTCCCTCTCCTGTTCTCCGTCCTCTCTCAGTGATATACTGATGCTTTTAGTGGACTTCCTTCCTTATTTATGATCTTCCTTCCATCTATTTTCTTGTTTTCTTTTATTTATCAGTTTCCCGTTTTCAAAGTTCAATAATATGTTTGTTGTTCTTTGGATGTGTTTTTCTTTCTTCTTTGTATAGTATGGTAAGGACATTATGTGGTTGCTGTGCTAGTTGTTTTGTTGTTGCTATTGTTCTCCACATGCTAATAAATAACACCTGTTCATTACTATTATTATTACTGCCTTCACCATCATCGCATTCTTATTTCTATTATAATTAGCAACATCATTATCATCACTCAAATTATTAATTCAGATAATACATTATTATTTTTTTTCAAAGTAGTGCCTGAAGGAATGACGTGGTTCCTTTTATCTTTAGTCTCAGCACGTGTCTATCCCATCCTCCCGCTCTCCCTCTCTCCTCCACCCATCACGATAATGGGACCACAGACGTGCGTAAACAACTATGCAAATATATTATCTGAGCAGTGACACAAGACCCTAAAAGCAACTCATCACTGCGGTAAAGTTACGATGCCTGTAACGGTTATGCATGCAGTTTACTACTAAGCTGGAAGAGAAAAACATGAATGGCAACGATGAATTCTGGAAGCCTACAAAGTAGACTTAAATATACAAGTTTATGTTAATCATAGTGGCAGATTCTGGCAATGGATAACTTGCTTGACTCGCCAGCCCAGACAGTGGCCTGAGAGTTCAGACAGGCGTGGCAGCCTCAGCAAACAAAACTGCAGTTACAGGTTACTGGTTCAGCTCCCAGGAACAACTGCTCTCCATACTGCGTTGGCTTGATGTATAAAGCAAACATTATAATTAGTCCACCCCACCAACGGAATCTGCATCCCTCCACGCACAGCCAACTCCAGGCCGCCCCCGCACACCTGACCCCTCGTGACTCTTACCTGGCGGCCTACAAACCCAGTCAGATCCTCCCCGAGACGTGCCTCCAGGCTCGTCAACTCCCCTGCTCCGTCTCACTCCAAGACAGCTTCCTGGTGGCTCCCTTGCATTCCGTGATCCATGACCTCCTGGCCTGCTGGCGATGCAATCCCTGGACGTGTTTTCACTCCAAGCTAATATCGAGTCCGGTGCTCATAATGTTACGTGAGCGGCCGTTGACACCCACTGTCGTAATCCTTCCGGAAAGAATGCAAATCCGTTATATACACCAGTCTGATTAAATCCTGTTACTATGGCTTCAGCTCTAATGCAAGTTTGGAGTATGATTCTAAAACATGACACTAACTGCAAAAGAATAATCGGGTAAGTATAAATAATTTAATACGTGCAGTTTTATTTTTAGTCATTAAGAGACTCGACAGAAATGGAACATATTGTCATCATTTGTAAAACGGCTAAGGCACGGCTGACTTATGTTGCCTATATTTAAGTTGCTTTAGTACTTAGGGACAGTTTTGCACATAGGTATAGGTAACTATTTTTCTTGTACTACGCACATCGCTAAATCTCTCCTGCAAGTTAATTAGGTCGAGTTTGCAGAGTCAACAGTGTTTCCTGAGGCCTCACGCTCCCGGGGACCTTAATGGCAGTGGGTCAATCCTGTTCCGGAAAGGGGCGTGCCTCAGGGGCCAGTTTCTCCCCTCGCCTCAGCTCTGGCCGCCACGCCGCAAGTCCCTTCACACATCACAACACTCTCCTGTAACCCAATCACAGTCACACCGTGGGAGCCACACCCTGTACATTGTCACACACACACACACACACACACACACACACACACGACATTTTATTACACATTATATATTTTTTTTTTAAGAATCCCGTTTGGTGAGGTGTAACTCTACCTTTTCGTCCTCCTCCTGACCGCTGTCCATTCAAGCATTCATACATACACAACCATTCAACCACTGCTATATAACTGTGGCCTTGGAAACATGGCGTATACAGTATAGGGTCTATAGACATCTCGATATTTACATAATTTCCACGGTTTCTTTAGTTTCACAAACACAGAACACACACACACACACAGAGAGAGAGAGAGAGAGAGAGAGAGAGAGAGAGAGAGAGAGAGAGAGAGAGAGAGAGAGAGAGTCAGATAAAGACACGTTTGATCCCTCCTCGAGCTCTTCTCCAAAAACGTCTCTTCACGGCCATCTCCCAATTTGCAGGTGTTCCTCACGCACCTCCGTACGCGGCTGTGTGACCAATCTAACCTTCAGTTGAGAACCAAAATATTCAGCCTCTTCTTCATGATATTAACATTGCTAAGAGTTTGTTTTCTTTACCCTCTCCTCACTTACACCTTCTCTAAGTATACGATGCTGGAATATTTATACTCTCATCTATCAATATGGAAAAGTGGATGTTTTAAGAAGAATCAACTTTACTTCTCTCCCAAGGCTTGGTTTCCTTCGCCCCGTGCCAGTCGTGACCAGTACGAGCGTAAGAGTGAGCAGGTGTTCAATTACCTGCTCCCGCTACAGCTCCTATATCGCATTGTTTACATCTACTCTACTCCAGGATGGTGTCAGCTTTCCCCAGTGCAGGAAGTTTGACCACCATGCTCACACGCTAAGGGAGGAGGAAGACGAGGGAACGCAGGAGAAAAGGAAGAACAGAAGGAAGAGACGAATCAGAATCAAGGTGATGGAGATATAGAAGGAAAGAAAAATGAAAGAGGAAGGAATAAGAAAATATGAAGGAAAGCATGATGAAGAAAAAAAGGGAAGAATGGAGAGGAATAAGGAACAAAGTAGGGAAATAACGAAAGAGAAAAGAAGGGAGGACGTAAAGGACAAAATGATGAAAGGGGGATGAATAAGAAAACGAACAAGAAGATGCGCACCTCACTAAATGTTCTTGCATCACACACTCATGCTCTAATTCTCCCATCTCTGTCTCCCAGTCTGCTGCTGACCACTTGCGGTTCACACGTTCTTCCAAGTGCAGTGCGGATGCGGTCAGCTCAGCGTGGGTCGCCACAGAGCTTTCACTCCCACGATCTTGACAATGGCTGGTGGCGCAGTTTATTTGTTTATTTATTTCAGTAAAACAGGGAACTGAGAGAGAAAAGAAGTGTGTGTGTGTGTGTGTGTGTGTGTGTGTGTGTGTGTGTGTGTGTGTGTGTGTGTGTGTGTGTGTGTGTGTGTGTGTGTGTGTGTGAATTAGTATATACATATATTTCTTCCGCATTACTCGTGACAGAGCCATGTGTAACTCCTAATTACTCAGCAACACTACATGAAAAAAAACAACAACACAAAAGCAAGAACTTAGGTATTGTTGACTGATCAATCACCTCGACAAAAAACTGAGTCAATGAACCGTCCTGCCCCACACGCCTCCCCCCTCGCCTTGCCTCCCCTCCCAGCCCATGTCTCCCCCTGATGAATTAGACCACACTCCTCACATCCCGCACGACCGGTCTGGAGTGTTGTCCCGGCCAGACCCTCGCCGCCGCCCACACACACGCTGGCGAGATGGGACGCTGAGGACTGGTGATGTTGATAGTGGTGCCTGCCCGGCCAGTCCACGGTACAGTCACGAACCCGGAAAGTTCAGTGATACACTACACACGTCCAGTCCGTAAAGGTGAAATTAAGAGCAATTTTGAATGCAGTTTCTTTTGGAAAACTAAAAGAAACTTGCTTAATTGTTGTTTATCGAAATGAAAAAGGCTATAATTTAGTTGTAATCTAGTTTCAGGTGCCTTGGTTCTCTTCTCTCTCTCTCTCTCTCTCTCTCTCTCTCTCTCTCTCTCTCTCTCTCTCTCTCTCTCTATATATATATATATATATATATATATATATATATATATATATATATATATATATATATATATATATATATATACACATCTTGAAAAACAATTCATTCCTGCAATGAGGCAGTGACCGCGGCGCATCAAACGAGTCTTCTCACCTGTGCATGCTGAAGTCGCTCGGGCACGCTATACCCGCCTAGACACGAACAACTGGAAATGATCTGTGAGACGAACGCAGGTATATGATGACCACGAGTTCAGTGTCATTATCACGCGTCGATCAGGATGTGGCAGAGCGGTCTTGATGCGGTGAGCTGATCATAGTGTGGTGAGGTGGTGATGAGGTGGGGTGGTGATGATGCGGTGAGGTGGTGATGATGCGGCCAAGTGGTGATGCAGTGAAGTGGTGATGTGGTGAGGTGGTTGTGGTGAGATGAGTTTGTTATAGTCTAGACAGCCAATGACAAAATTCATGTTTACTATAGTAGTTACACATTGAGGGGAAAAAAAACACGGGTAATTTCAAAACACACTCCATCCACTCATCCAAATATATATCCTCTGATGACTCACTATTCTCCTCGCTAACAACAAAAACAACTACTTTTACGCAACAGCTTACACATGACAATAGAGAAGAAAACCAACACCCAAGTCATTTTTGAGCAGAGGCAAACACAAGCTGGACAATCTTAGTTCCATAAATGAGGAAGAAGGAATGTCCATGTTTTTCCCTCAGCAATTCAGTTAAATTACTCAATCAGAACTTGACACGAAAACCATCCGACGAGGAAAAGAAAGAATAAAAGAAACTCGAGACAAAGGAGGAGCATTTCAGTGGCAAGGCTGATGCATCCCCTCCTCTCCTCCACCACATTCCCACTACTCCCCTCCTTTGGTCACTGTCCACTACCCTGTGCACCGTCTCCCTCACTACCTCAACCGTTCCCTGCTCCCTATTCCCCCACTCCACACCTTCTTAACCCCCACTATCTCTACCACACCGCCATAAACCGCAGCCATTGAGTCACGTGCTGTTATACAAAAAAGGTGTATCTTCTCTTGATTACTAGGCCTTGTGGAGACTATAAAGGAAGCCTGGTTAAGCCTCATACCGGCCAGTCTCCCCCGCAGGTGATCAGCAGCCACTACCAGTAACTTAGATGACTGACTGCAGAGACGTTAGTTGGCATTATGTAAGTTGGAAGTTGTCAGAAATATAACAGAACATAAAACAGATTGGGATAGTAGTTTGAGAATTGTTTGTATTAATAAAAGTAATCATAAGTCGCAAGTGCTACATTATCTACTCAACACAAATCTTCAGGGAATGAGCTGCATAATAACACAAGACTAGGGGAGACAAAGGAACAACAAAGAACTACCACCACCATCACCACCAGGAGGCTGCATCTCTTGCCCTCACCCTTGATGCCATTTAAGGACAAAACACCGTCGCTGGCACACCTTATCCATTGGCTTTCATCTTCCCCGGCACGGTAGTGAGAGAGGGTCAGTGAGCGCCGCCTCCTACCTTTACCCACTCTATATATCTATCTATCTGTCCATCTGAACATTTAATTATCAATTTTCCTGTCTACCTGTCTTTGTTTTTATTCTGCTGTAATGATTTAGCAGCTATGAACTAACAGAAGATAGAAACAAATCTTAATACAAATCTAGACGATGGTGGTGCAAAAAAAACTGCCTCCCAGCACCTGCAAGTCATGAAAGAGAACGCGAGTGAACTAAATGATGCACAAGAGGCGCGAAGGAGTGTTATAAAGGAGTGTAGTCCGAGATGAGGTGTGTGGTTAAGGCAGAGGTGAGGTGAAGGACACATGTGGCGATAACATAAGCGTGATCAAGGTATAAAGTGTACAGTGTTATGACTTGGTGTTACCGACGCTGGCCCTGTAATTTTGCCACTTGAGGAAACACGAACATGGTAACACTCACTCTATCGATGCTCTTGGCCACTGCTTGACTTGGCTATGAGAAAAGATACTGCAACTTCATCTTGTGTTCCTATCAAAAACCATGTCACAAATTTTTCTTAACTATATAATCAAGTATCTTACATATTAATTGATAGTTTACTACAATTTTTTTTTACAAATGTACCAGGAATATGAAAGTCAACCGAGCAGTGGGTGACAGCATAATTCATTGTCTGTACTACCATGCTCACGTGTCTTCAAGTACCAGAAATGGTCTAGAGTTAGTAATATGGAGTATTGGATAGCGGTGTTGACGTGTGCGGCTGAGGAAGTTGTGTGGAGTTGTGGTTACGGGCAGCCAGATGCAGCCAACCCCATTGCGTCGTTATTGTTCACGCAAACCTGATTCCAACCTGCCCCCAGCCTGTTACTGGTCATCCCCTTGTGCTATATACTGATACTCCTAGTCACTGGCAACCTTGAGGCGTCACCCCGCACGACACACGGGTACATGAGTCTAGGAAAACATGAGATGACACTACGAGCATTCCATCTCAACAACCATCACACAATACATGACCTTCTGCATTGTGTTTCATTCCTGAAATAGAATGAAAGGAGGTGAAATGAAGAGAAAATCCGGAGCAGAGGCAATGCCCGTCCTTTGAATCAAACAACGCAGCCGAGAGAGAGAGAGAGAGAGAGAGAGAGAGAGAGAGAGAGAGAGTATCAGAATAAGCAGACGGCGTGGCTGTGCCCAGGAGAGTCGTGGCCCTGGCTGGGGTCGCTGCCTTGGAATGGAGGATCAGTATCACGCTGAGCTCCCCGTCGCGTCTACCGTGACCAAGCTCTTCTGAGGCTCCTCTCCTGGAGTATCATTTGCAGTGGCCGTGTTGGTGTGATGACGCGGCGGCTTTGGTGTGATGCGGTGATGAGACTTGCGCTGCCTTCAGTATTTTTTTTGCCACAATGACGGGTGAATAAAAAATCTCTAATCATGGACATGTTTTTATATGAACATAAATGAATGAATATATAAATAGAATAAATGTATGAATTAATGGATCTATAAGATATTACATTAACTAAGACATCTTTGAAATATGCGCTTTCAGTCTTCAGAAATAACAAAGATAGAGATAACATGCAGTATTGCATCAAAGCAAAAGTTACATCAGACATAATATTTCTTCCTGCCAGCCTCCCTTGAAGCAAACCACTGAGTCGCCTACAGTGTAAATAATTTAAAGAAGTAATCGTCTTTTGATAAAAAGGCAGTATCACCTGTAATGACGCCCGTGAAAAAGTGCTACAGGATCTCATGTCTGCATTCTGTTCTCAGGTGAAACTATAGCGTATCAATGACCTTGGTACTGTGGGTGCAGCGCCAGAAGCGAGGCCTTGTTGGCATGAAGCAACGTTCTCAAGCGGTAATATAAAGTAGCGAAAGTGGGGAAGCAGGGATGGCAGTGAGAGTGAGTGAGAGAGAGAGAGGGGCAGGGGGAGGGAGAAAGGGGAGAGAGGGTGGAGGGAACGACGGCCGTGACACTGATGTTGGCGTTGGGAAGGTGACTCACATCTGCGCCAAGCAACGCTCTTGATGAAACCATTGCTTTGTGCGTGTGTGTGTGTGTGTGTGTGTGTGTGTGTGTGTGTGCACGAAATATTACATTTATGATATTTGATAACGAGCGCAAACACACGTAATAACACAGAAAATCCGCTAAATCTACACACTTTATGGGCAATAAATGGTCAATTATTAAAATGCTAATGCAAAGGCTTCAGTCATTCATTGTGATTGATATCTGGGTTAGGCGGTGAGTGCGTGTAATGGCAGGCCCGCTGCGTTACGCGCACCCTCAGGCAAAAACTCAGCATCCCAGTATCACATGTACTGGTCACCGTCACTGTCCTCCGCGTTTGCCACCGAGAGACGTCAGGTGACGTTGACACCCGTGTTATTTTGTCCTTGGGCACGTGGCCATTACAAGTGACAGGTGTCGGCCTTTACCTCACCAGTGACATCTCCCACCTGCCCCATTGCCCGCAGCGGTCCGGTCTTGCCCACAATGTAGTCTTACCTGCTTGAGTCCCTCCATTCTGCCCACGGTGCGGGAGCCCTCCACGCGCCGGTTGGCGGGTGTCGGGGTGTCCACTTTCCTCCTTAGTCTGGCGGGTACATCGTATATATTCTCCAGGTCCTGGTGGGCAGGATAGGGTTCGTCCACACACGTTCTAACCCGCCCACTCTTCTTGCTCCCACCGCCAGTGTGCGGGGGAGCACTGATCTTGCGGCGGTCTTTGCTTGGTGCGTCATACTCGAGCTCCGGTTCACTTTGTACTTCCCTCAAGTCTTCCCGTGAAAATCCAGAATCCTTCCTTTTGCGCGATTTGCCAAAACCTAATTTCCTACGAATCTTGGGACTGGTGGATGGGGAGGTGGTAGGGCTGGCCAGAGGGCTCAGCGATTGAAGCTTCTGTACAAGGCTCCCAAACATGCTGGCAGTAGCATCGACCTCAAGTCTGGGGATGTCCTACCACTGTCACAGGGCGACGGATCCAGTCACCCAGCACCACTGTTATCACACACAAGCACTAACACTACAGCAGGAGAGAGTACGCGGCTCTCGTGCTGGAAGGGAAGGGGTGTTTGTGAGGGCGGGTCAGCAAGGCCTGGCGGGGTCGGGGCAGCAGGGCGGCACACACTGCAGGAGCCCAAGCCCTGCACCAGCACGCCCCAGCATCTCTGTGCCCACACGATTATAATGGTCGCACGAGTACAGGTAATACTCCAGTCACCCCGATTCCTCTTTGCACAAGACACAACACTACTATTTCCAGTCTGCTCCCGGCGGCGGCGAGGGCAGGGCCACTATAATAGCACCGACACAAAGCCACAATGGCACCTGTGCTCACCACTGAGTCTCCACAACTTCTACTGCTCAGCTCAGAGCCGAGCCAGTCGGCCATCCCGCCTCGACACCGCGCGGCCAGACTCAGCCACACCTCACGGTATTTTTCTTTTCGCAGGCTTTCTTTTGTTCTGAGTATTCTCTTTTGTCATTTACAACAATTATTCACGCGTCGAGACACTTGTATGAGCCTCATTACATCCCTCACCAAACAGTCAGAGCAGCGCGGTATGGTAATGTCTGGTAACTTCAATTCCATTCCAGTCTCCAGCTTTCATTTCCCTTCGCTCGTTTTTATTTAGTTTCGGACAACGCCTCGAAATGCAATGCTAGCAACGATTTTCTGCATGAATTACTTTGTTAAGCCAAATTACTGCATGATAGTATCGCCGTTACATCTGACAATGATGAACACGAACAGAGCACACTTGAGGGAGCGGGAGGCAGCGTGATAATGAACTGCCACGCACCTGCCTTGCCTGGCGCAGCTCTGCCCATTACATCCCAGCCATAGGAAAGAAAGGTTCGCTCATCGGCTGCCGGCCGTATAGCCTCATCTTGGGCGGAATCTGTGCATCACACTTAAACATGGATGGAAATTTTCAGAAAAAAAATTGTGAATGTCTATGTTTCATGTTTAATCTCGTCTTTGTCTCTGGCCTCAGCCTCAATCATCTCAGAGCAAGTGAGGAGTAGGCTGAAGCATTTGGGCCATTCTGGACCTCAGCGTGGGTCGGGCGCGGCGGACGGCGCGGCGGGTAGCTCCTCGACAGGGTTCAGGATACTCTTGACCTTGCTTCTGGGGCCGCTAGTGGCGTCACCCCCGGAGAGGCGAGGTCATTCTTATTTCTGCAGCAGTTTGGTTTTCCATTCACTGCCTGTCTTTTTTTTCTGTTACCATGATGCTGACGTTCCGAACCACTTGCCCCTCGCAACACACCACACTTTAGCAGGTTTCAGTGACAAGGCTGCTGCTATGAAAATGGCTTTGTATTTACAAATTTCAGCCTCCAATGTTTGTCTTTCATGCAATAGTAACTAGTAAATGTTAAACATGAAAATATATTTCTATGCCGTGTAAAGTGACAGTCTGTTAATATTCTTCCAATTGTATATAAATTATCTGCGGTGCTTCATCTTTTTTGGAGAGAGAGAGAGAGAGAGAGAGAGAGAGAGAGAGAGAGAGAGAGAGAGAGAGACTGCTGTTATATCATGTTCCACTTCAGATTTGAATGACATGCTGTTGTGAGTCAGCATTACCTTGAAGGAGAGCAATGATTACGGTTATAAGAAGCTAACAACGGGTTTCCTCTCACCGTGATATTTCCTTCCTCATTACATTCCAGCGTGGCCAAGTAAGGTCATGTGCTTAATAGGGTATCCTTGAGTAGCTCTTCTTGCACTTCTTTTACTCTCTCATCTTTTTTAGTGCTAAAAAAAAAAAAAAAAAAAAAAAAAAACGCTTCTTGCCACCCTTCGCAGGGACACGTGTACACCTAAACAATATGAAGTCACTGAAGACAAAAATAATCCATCACTATACTCTCATTCTTTATCGTTTACTTCATAGCTCCATTAGTAATTAGATCGCAGAATATATTTCCGAATTTTCTGATTTGAGTGACTACATCAACTCCCCCTTTAAGTGAAGTGTGTGGTATGACATTCAAGAATAAATTATCAGACGTCGATTTAAAAGTTTGTATATTTTCAGGATACGTGTAAATATTCTATTGAACACAGACAGGTGAATAGAATTACATACACAAGAATTTCAGTGATTAAAACTTTTCTTTGTTCACGAAACGGCATTAAAATGGCTCACCCCTGTTCCCATAGAGTCACAAGGTCCCCCAGTGGTTCTTCCTCAGAGTAATTATAACGTCGAGGGTTGCTTTTCTAAACTGCATGCCAGACCTTCGTTTATTTCCGTACCTCGTGGCGACTTCAAAATTACGAGGATATACAAAAAAACGACGATGCATTCACTTTCTTCTAATTAACTGTTTAAGAAGAGCAGAAAATTGGGATTCCCTTCACTAATGTTTGGGCTTTTCAACCCTTTTGTGCTCCTGGCCGTCCTTCTTCACTGAAAACTACATGATGACGAATCACTTCAGTGTAAATATGCAAGTTTCATGTTTCATATCTATAATGTGCATAAATAAAATCACCCTCAATTATAATAAACTTTCCATGTATTTCTTGTACATTATAATATTTCCTACGTAACAAGTGAGAGTATTCTTGTTAAGTCCAATGATATATTCACGTCTTGTATCGTAACGATCCATTCAGCCACAGCTTCACTAAGCTGATGTAGGCAATGAAGCACTTTGTCGCTACTCGGTTGTATATTAACTATTACTTTCATTGTATGACCATTTCTATGCAGCATGCACCGGAAAGAAGAAGAAAAGAATACTAATATACTGATTCTATCCCACACACACACACACACACACACACACACACACACACACACACACACACACACAAGGTTGAGGACTGTATATAATTCGTTACTGGATTAGCCTGCAGGATCAAACTGTCTTTTGTGAATTTCTGTACCTCTTCCAACCTCGGCCTTTTTTTACATCCTAATATCCAGCTGCCTGTATTATATGCAAAACCTTTATACACCATTCTGTGCAAGGCACACACTTAATTCCTGTCAAAAGGGCACAAAACCTTTCTAAGAAAAAGACCACGTTCTCAGTCACGCGTAAAGAGAATGTACTAGGCAAATACAAGACCCAACTTCATTACAGGCTTTATAGGTCACATATGTCAAGGTCAGAAGGTCAGAGGTCACAGGGTCAGGAGTAGCGGACCAGTACCGGTCAGGGGAGTGAGCACTCCGCCCCCAAGCCCGCCGCCGTCCTGCCTCTCGTCTGGCACACCCCCTCCCGCCCGAGGCCACTTCACCTCCAGCCTGACTCGCGTCACGCTCCACCTCCCACCGTCTCTGCCCCTGGATGTCTGCAGTCTGTCTGTCCTGAAGGTAGTGTTTGGTTATTTTTTTTCTCCTAATTATAAACATTTTGCCCCAGGAGAAAAAAAAGAAAAATGCTTACAAGGCGTCATGAATTTAGTCATAAAAGTTTTCATTGTTGAGTCGATGACTGCACTAGACAATTCTGTATTACATTATCAAAGCACCGTGCATCGAGATCTATGAAAGATTAGACAACTTTACATATAAAGTTCAAAGATGGGCGCACACATTGCCAACGATCACACCACGTTTGACACAGTGCTTCTCCTTCCTCTTTTACGTAAAATAAAAAAAGGAAGCTGAAAGAAGCCATCAGGCCTACACGTGGTAAACTTTGTATGAAACCTACTTATCATCCACACTAATAAACTTGTCTTATCTTCATTCAGAACTCCCTATTAAGGTAGACCTATTGGTTCCTCACAGATTCTCATCATGTTTTTACGTTTCTATATTGAAAAAAAAAAAATAAATAAATAAATAAATAAAAATAAGAAGCTCTCTGCACCTTACTCGAATTCTCAACCTACCTTCCAAGTTTTCAAAATAAGATTTGGAATTCAACCAGTGATATTTACAAGAGTTTACACCATACTACCAAACTCTGATTTACCCTAATTGCATGGCTTCTCAAGTCAGGATGCTTATTATGCAAATTATCAATGTACATTCGGTACCATGCGCCACCTTGACACAAGCCTCGCTATAAGGAGCCGGTGAGACAACAACAGGCTTCTTGTGCGTGGGATGAACCAGCTGGACAATTGACATTTCGTATTACAAGCAAAGAAAGTTACAATTTCTCCAAACAATAATTCTTTGATTTCTTTGTTACTGTAGTACATTACTATAGTACATATTTAGTCTATACTAACTTTGGTTTTCTCATAGTATGTTCTCTAATATTTTTTTTCTGTGATAATTTGATCTATGTAGGGGTTTTGGTATCCGCAAGCAAGGATTGTCATTAGCTGTTGTTGTTGTTGTTATCTTCAGCAAGGAGTGGACAAGAAAAAGCAAGAGGAAAGAAGGGAAGAACTGAGGAGGAAGGAGTCCTACGTTGTCTTTTCTTCTCAAAACATACATCTAATATATTCAAAAGTACATAGGATGCTGAAGCTTTTAACATCAAGTTCTTGCTATATTCTTAATCAACCTTCTTCAGACGTCAAACAGAGCGTATAATCAAAGTGCTTCTATAGACGAAATGTGATATCCTCTACAACGGATAGACATTTACTTGTAGCTTCTCCTTACCCTGCTAAAGCCTGTAGATATATATTACAGGTACGCTTCTACGATCGAGGGTGATAAAAGCTTTCATTTTGCCCTTCTCTTATCGGGTGATGAGAGACCGTGCACAGTTACATAGGATGATGATGAGTCCATATCTAAGTAGAGCAATTCATGGGTGACCGGAAAAGTCTGCATGTTCCTGAATCTAATGTACACGGGGATAATCAGTGCAGCGGTGCGTGAAGGAGTGAGGGAGAGAAGAGGAGTAAGAAGCGAGAATGCCATCCAGTGATCACTAATTGCTACTCTAGAAACATTAATCTTGGTCCTTCAGCTGTCATCCTCTCCTCTCACTAAGCAGCCACGCCCTTCAGCCCTCCTACCTCTCCACACCACCAGCGCCATGACCTTCCCTCACTAATAGAATCCCATTATAATTCCTACCTGTGCCATCCTATCTCCCTTCACTTCATTTCTCTCCGAGGTTAAGCCGTCATCACTCGCTACGCCCCTCTGCCTTTACCTTTCCCTCCTCTTCCTTCGCGATCTAGACTTTCTCTCCTTCCGATCCATCAGCCTTACTTGTCGTGGCATTTGCTGAGAACATACAAGCAGTGAGTGTGTGTCTCCTTGTCTGAATTTACTACATTAAGGTTATAATCTGCGATGGCAATGTAAGAAAGGATTAAAGAAAAAAAAAAAAACATACTTTTTACATATGAAAGTTTCAAGGGTAGAACAGAGCAAGCTGAATATGCTACGCTATTTCCAAACAGTAATTTATAGAAGTTGTTAATATCAACCTAAGGATATTAGAAACTGTGTGTGTGTGTGTGTGTGTGTGTGTGTGTGTGTGTGTGTGTGTGTGTGTGTGTGTGTGTGTGTGTGTGTGTGTGTGTGTGTGTGTGTGTGTGTGTGTGTGTGTGTATGGTGCCCCGTCGGTGTGTTCATACAACTAATCTGCCTGCCTGACTCCCCACACCGCCCCTCTAATTACACACCATAAATATTCCCTCAACGTGACTCGGAAGTAAGCAAGGAGCGAGGGCAGGAACAAAGTCCTCGCCTTCTCTCCGGAGCGGTCAAGTAACTCTAGGGTAAGGAGCAGTTGAGCTGGTCGATGTTATGAGTAGTACACTGAGAAGTCGAGAGTATACATTAGGGTTTCTTATTTAATCTGAGCGAGAAAAACAAACAATGGTCGCTTCTGATTAATCATTTTGGTACAAACACAAGTTATTGAGTGAATGTTAAGCAATAATATTCAACGCATTGATGGCTTGTCATATTTCGGTGTTATCGTAATTACTTGCAACAGGCTGTATTGAGTGTTACCAGTATTATAATTTTTTTTCATGATTCAAATGACAGCTAAACAAAGATTCTGCAGCAACAATGGAAAACCTATGCATGAAAACTCAACTAAACTTCTCTTTACCCTTTAACATTAATCTTGATGAGGAAATACAGCGTTTAAGAACACGAGTCTTTACAACACTAAAGAGGAAACTCATAATGAGGAAAAGAGGTGATATTTCTTTTATCATATTACGAGAAGTATGCAATCTTCTGATAATGATGTCAAGAAACAAAATTCGAAATATTGCAAGCTTGTGAGAAGCTGAGGTAAAAAGAAGCAAATTCATGAAGGAAAAGACTGGGACGTGATATCTGCACTAATGATATCACGAGAATGCAACAGCGATCTAATTATGATTGGTGAATGGCAAAACTTAAAGCATACAGAGTTATAATAAGAATGAGACACCAAGGAACAAGATCATGAGGAGAAAAACTTATTAATGGTATCTGTCGACCACGATATTACAAGAAGCAACCTATGACAGAGAGAGAACGTCAACAAATAAGACTCATAACCAGGGTTGTTTGAACTAGAGAAAGACCGAAGAGCAAGATTATAAGAGAAAATTTGACAGGTAATATTTTCGGATATAGAATCACGGGAAACAAATAATGACCGGAGAACAAATGCCAAACAGCAAGAATAAACATTTTAGGAATTATTGGGAGACTGAAAGAGTGGTGAGCAAGATCGTGAGGAGAAGAATGGTGGGACTATTTTCAGACAGGGTATACTATCGGCAACCAGCGACCTACTCAGGCTGGGATAACTCGCGGCTCAAGGCCAGGGGTGGTGGAAAGCCCCAGCTGTCCCAGGTGATGAAGCATAATTTTGGACGCCGGCCAGATAACACCTGTAACCCCAGATGAGGAGGGACGCCTCGTGGGTTGTGGTGGGGAAGTACGTGGGTGTGAGAATGAGAGAATGGCTGGGTGGGTATGGCATAAAGATCAATGTAATATTGTATTTCTATATGTATACATGTATGAATGCATGTATGTGTGTATGTGTGTGTGTGTGTGTGTGTGTGTGTGTGTGTGTGTGTGTGTGTGTGTGTGTGTGTGTATATATATATATATATATATATATATATATATATATATATATATATATATATATATATATATATATATATATATATATATATATATATATATATATATATATATATATATATATATATATATATATATACACACACACACACACATGTGTGTGTGTGTGTGTGTGTGTGTGTGTGTGTGTGTGTGTGTGTATTTCCATAGATAATTATTAAATAAGTAGGTAGATGAGCACGAGTGCACGCACTCACGCGCGCGCGCGCGCGGGCGCACACACACACACACACACACACACACACACACACACACACACACACACACACACACACACACACAAAACAAAGGTCAGTAATCCTCAATGTAAAGACGTTTTGAATACAAGAAAAAAAATCATGATAAAGATGATTACCACCACTACTACCACCACCGCCACTACCAACACCACCACCACTCCCGATATCAACAACAACAACAGTAGTAGTAGTAGTAGTAGTAGTAGTAGTAGTAGTAGTAGTAGTAGTAGTAGTAGTAGTAGTAGTAGTAGTAACAGAAGAATGGCTGTAATAACTCTCTGTTGTATTTCTAACGGCGCAATACTTAGCAACACAAAGTTCAAGAGGTATCAAGCGCATCCCAATGAATTCTTTGCGCTTCATTACTCACCGGCAACACAGTTAACTCAACATTGACTCTACAAAGACGGGAAGGAAGGAGTAGGAAAGGAAGAAGTGAATGGAAAAGTCAGGGAGGGAAGGAAGGGAAGGGAAGGGAGGAGGGGAGGATGGGGGAATGGCGGGTCTTGAGGTTACACTATGTGGGTCGAGGGAGGCGGGAGGAGTGAGCACCTCACCACGTCATTTTGGCAGAAGGCCCATTAGCCATCTCCTCCTTGCACCACCCTCGCTCCTCCAGCACTCTTGCCCCTCGCCGCTGGATGACGCTGCACAGGATGTGTCACCAAACCACCAAGGAACCATAGGACCCCGCTGAGTAGCACGAGGAGGATGAGGAAGATGTAGAGAAAGAACTTGTGAATATGAGGCATGACATAATTCTTAATGATGGCGGTAATTATGAAAAGGTAAAATAAGAGAGTAACCATTTACGTGTGTGTGTGTGTGTGTGTGTGTGTGTGTGTGTGTGTGTGTGTGTGTGTGTGTGTTGACAATGAGCGGAATAAGAGTCATGGATGGTATACAAGAACGCCACAATATTTTGCTGAGGAGGCGAAGGGCCACTGTGGCGTCACCTGACCCGCTGGCCCTCTCTGACTCACCGCCCTCCATTACACTGCTGCACTCCAGCGGGAGAGCAAGAAACGCACAACTGTTGTTTCGTACGTTTTTTTGAAGGCGTGATTGCCCGTGACTGCCAACAGGTACATCTATGCTCACTCACAACCTGATTTCCTCATCCGGTAATTACTCTACTTGCCTCACCTGCCCCACGCTGACCTCCAGTCACGCGGCGCTCACATGCATGTGGCGCCGCAGTGATGGCTGCTGGGAGGCACGGCACTCCAGACCTTCTTAGGCACTGTGCCAGGGGTCCTCCTCTTCTTTCTCCAGATAAAATTTGGATATTACTATCATCAACTCATATCTGTATCATTTTCTTACTATTGTATTACCATTGTCTATATCATTATTATGCCTGCTGGAGACAAAAGAACCTAATCCACTATCTGCATCTGGTTTGGAGGAGTATTCGTATTATCACCCTATTTCGGACGTATCTGAAAAACCTAACTAAGATTACGGATTATGGTGGTGATGGTGGTGGTGGTGGTGGTGATAGAAATACATTTGGTAGAATTAGTGCTAGAACCTGTAATGATGGTAGTGGTGTATAACTTTCAACTACTATATCATATAATAAAAAAATAAAAAGAAATAATAAAAAAAAGACTTTTACAACGAAAAGAAAGTTCCAAAGTGATTAAGTTTCACGTCCCCCAATAATGTTGTCGCCGGCTGGTGAATATACATGAAAATCGGTTGTAATTATACCACTAGTCGACCGTAAAACAACTGTATCCCTCCATCCAGTCCAGCGAAGACTGACCAGGGACCGCTAGCACGAGTCTCCCCTCACCGCAGGATCGGCTTTTCCCTCCTCGCTGTCCGGCAAAGGCTAACGATGTGGTAGACGCCCACTTTTAAGACCATATTCTGAAATACTTCTACACATATCTAGACTACTTTTCAATAAACTTTAGAACTGGCACGGATATTTACGGGTAGTTTTACGATTCTAGTGACAGATTAACAAGAAATTTGTATTATGAACAAGAGAAACAGTTTGGAAAATCTGACTAGTTCTTTGCGTGCCCTTCGAAAATATCTGTGGTGAGGAGGCAAAGCGTTTCTGAATACGTCTCTTATTACGATATCCAGGACTATTTCTCCTTATCCGCCCCCTGACTCTTAACCCCTTCAGTACTGGGACGCATTTTAACCATGAATTTTGAGTATGATTAGATGGTTTTATTGACATTAGGAAGAGTCTATGGAGGTCAGAAGATTAATAGCCAGAGTCTTCACTATTTCAATCCCCACATAGGTTTCTGAAGCTGTATAAAATCACCAATGAGTAAGCACAATGAATATAAAAACACGTCATAGTATAGAATGGGTTAAGACGTCACAGAGACCCCACAGCTCAGTGACGCAACTCCGCCACACCCTTCATGTTCCATCTGTCAGCTACCCACCATTACCCCATTACACCCAGCTGCTTCACACTCTTGATTAGCATTTTCTCTCTTCACCTTGACTAACGTGGGCTTTCGAGAAATGGGACGAGGCGGCGACGTGGAATGGTAAAGGTCCTCGAGGCATGAAAGAAGAAACTGATACCTACGACAATTTACTCCCACGGCATGACCCTAAACCGGGGCCATTAAGGTGATGTGGAGATTTGCGCGAAGAATGGTGTATGTGTTCAGTGTCGAGTAGGGGAGGAAGTAAGAAAAATGAGAAGTAAGTTACGGAAGTGCGATTTAACCCCCTCAGTACCAGGACACGTTTCCGTATTCATTCTGTTTACTATGTGGTGATTTTATATAGCTTCAGAAACTTGTGGAGATTGAAATAATAAGGGCTCTTAACATTAATCTTTTGACCATAGACCCTTCCTAATGTAAATAAAATCGTGTAACCATACCCAGACTCATGGTAAAAATGCGTCCCAGCACTGAAAGGGTTACGTAGTAGCTAGGAATGATCAAAGTTTTTAAGTGAATATTAGTTTCCTCTATACGGTCAAACAAGCCTTGACGTATCATTATTCTATTATTTTCATATAAGTATTCTTTACGCTCTGATAATCGTGGGATCTTTGTATCTAACAGCTCCCCTGAATAACATTAACCATAGTAATGACTATCAAGATTTAATGATTATAATCAAACAGTCAATCCTTCTAATAGCTAACTCTAATTTAGCTTCATTACCTCACCAAGAAGCAAAAAAAGCATCAACTCTCTCAGCAGGTGATGCAAGAATTCTGAGTGTGTGGCGTACCATTATAGTGAAGGAATTAATGAATATTGTGCACCTCTCATCTACACGGACGCCCCCATTATCCTTCCTTTATCCACACACTCTCACTCCTTATTCAAACTCGCACTCTTTATCCTACATCTATTTTTCTCCTGATCCCCGATGTGTCACGCACCAAGAAGCCTCACACGCGAGACTCCCTCCCTCTCAGGTCATTAATTAATCCTTTGGCCGCTATAGGCTTTCCTCAAACTCATAAAATAAGATAGAGCGCACTTTCATAATTCTAACCTCTTCAGTACCATGACACGTTTATATATTCATTCTGCTTATTATTTGGTGATTTTATAAAGCTTCACTTACTGACGTGGGGATTAAAATAGTGAAGACTGTGGCCATTAATCTTCTGACCTCCACAGACCCTTCCTAATGTAAATAAAGTCGTCTAATCATACGCGAAACTCAAAATAAAAATGCGTCCCAGTAATAAACGGGTTAACACAACACAAATAACTTAGAAAATTGATGGAGAAGTTCAAATGTTTAACTCACTGTAGTTTTATTTCATCACTAGAAAATATGTTAGGATAGTTTAATATTCAGCAAGTGCCATAATTGTCACTAATAGTCAAATGGATAACGTCTCACACACACACACACACACACACACACACACACACACACACACACACACACACACACACACACACACACACACACACACACACACACACACACACTAAAAACAGAAGCCGTAAATCACTCTCCCTCCTCCCCCGCGAGCTCTTTGTATAACTTTTTCTCACAACGCCGCCGTTATAGCGTCACAGGATGGCGAAAGCTCCTCGCTGCGGCATGATTACAGGCGTTCAAAGAAGAATAAGCCAGTAAATCATGCTACATACGCACTTTTGACAGAGAGATCGACAGGCAGACAGACGACCTTGGTGAGGCTCTGTTGCTTCACTCTCTAACTACACCTGAGAATTGACTTATCATCCTATTACATATCAAATTTCTCCTGTTTTGTTCACCGGGACAAGAACTGAAAGGCTATCATGAGCTTCTTTTATACGAGCAGTGGTTGATGAGTGGTTTGAGGTTAGAAGCGTGTAGCTCATGAAATACCTCAGGCCAAGAACGTGTCAATCAATCCTCGTAGCCACACAACCCTCCACCAACGCCCCGCAGTTCGCCCAACACACACCCGACCATCCGCCAAGTCACCACCTGCCGTATGTTTCACCAGTACGCTCTAGCAGGTAATATTCAACGAGAAAGTTGAGGGTATGAAGCACTTTCTCCTGCTCACCCCCACACCCTCCCGCCCATAGGTGGGAGGGAAAGTCCGTCCCCTACCACCGATCACTGTCAGAGGAATTACTCAGCCGTTCCCTTCCGACGGAGTAAAACGTAATACTTTCCCGCCTTTCATGTATTGCGACTGTGGTTTAATGGTGAGAGGTTAGAAAAATATAAGCGTGGTAAATTTAGGGGGAGTAATCATAGCTTAAGTTTTCGAATGTTCACTCAAAATAGAAAAAAAGAAAGGTGAGAGGGATGAGTTACAATTTCTATAGCTAGGAAACTCATATAACAGGGTGACCTACCACAAGAGAAACTAAATGAGACCTCAGTATACTTACCTCCCACCGCCAAGCCGCGCTCTGCGACCCGTGCACACAACACTCACCTGAACGGGAAAGAACACTCATTAAAATGTTGCACAATATGAACAAGAAAAGTATAAGCGCGCACAACATTCTCACCATTGTTTCAACTTACTCATATCATCACACATTTGAATATCATGAACAGTATATTTCCACACCAAAATGAGAAATACTATAGCAATCGTTCTTCTTTCATACTTTTTTCTCTTCTTTTTTCTAGTACCGTGTCTTTCCTCCAAGTCAATACTACTGTCAGTAATCCTCACCAACACACAACCACGTCACGACCTTGAGTAGTAGAACACACGAACATTACCAAGCACGGGCGTTACCAGGCAGAACAAATCTTCCATTGACTTCAACATCCAGACCGCAGCATAATTTTCGTATTGAACCAAGCAAAACTTAGCCATTATGACGAAGCTCAATACTCTGACAAGGCGACTCATGGGGGAAGTAAAGGAATAATGGAAATCAAGCAGGAGAGCGAATATCAGTCTAGTCTCGTTACCTGAGCCACAAGGTGATGTGATGACTGCACACCACCACATTTGTGAAACATGAGACATTAAGGGGAGAAAAAATTGCCATCACTTTAAGAGGCGCAAGTCATAGTATAAATTAGAGAACTATGCGTCACGAAACCATTTTGAAGAAACAACAACAACAACAAAAACAATAACAATAGCCCCCCCCCCAACACACACACACACACCTTAACAAATCCCACAAGATCCCAGCTAGTGCGGCTGATAAAAGGCTAGACGGGAGAGGTGGGGGGGGGGGTGAATGGAATGTAGATGCGGAAAGAAAGGAAGGATGGCAGGAAAATTAGAGAGAAGAGCGGCAAGGAAGGAGTGGGCGGAACGTGGGCGAGCCTCGTCACCCACGCACCCGCCTTGGCACGCCCGCTGAGTCACACTGCTGGAGGGAAAGTATGATAGCTGGCGGTCACTGGAGGGATCAGGGACAAGCAAAAGTGACGGGAAGGAAAGCACTCTGAGGACACACGCTTTTTTTTTCTTTCTTTTGTAAACTCAGAGGAAAAGGAGATAAATGCAAGGTCTGTGGTGCCATAAAAATCGGTGTGTGTGTGTGTGTGTGTGTGTGTGTGTGTGTGTGTGTGTGTGTGTGTGTGTGTGTGTGTGTGTGTGTGTGTGTGTGTGTGTGTGTGTGTTCGTGTGGGTTCATAAGCGGCACCAACTCATGATGTCCTGGGTGTCCATCATCGCTGCTTCTCATTACCTCGTCCCAATGCTGCCTCACCTCTCGCCCACCTGTTCCCGCCTCACCGGAAGCCCAACAACTCCCTTTGGCGTGCCTTCCCGTGTACACAGGTGATGAAAGTATGCCGGAAGGAGGAAGCAGGTGTGAACAATACAGGCAATTAAGTCAACATAAGACCATCACAAAAGGAAAGGTGCACGAAGCTCATACGCCTACATATGCCAGTTCCCGTTAACTCTATAAAAGCACAGCATACACTAACTTTCTAATGTTATTTAGTTTATTTTGGTGGTTCAGTCCATATATATCATACACTTTTCTTTAAGTACATCACGGTCCACGATGACAAGACAAGAATGAATCATAAAAGACACACGTTCTTTGTAGAAAAATGCAAAGGAAAGACAAATAGTAAGATGGAGACATGATGGCATATGTGGACTTGTGTTGATAGGTTGTAGAGTCTATTATTTGAGTTTTCATGATTCTAGTGGCGGTTTAGCAAGAATTCTACGTTAACGATGAAGGAAAAGAATCATTTAACACCCAATTAGTTATATGTTACATAGATTATTGTCCAACCATGAGCTCGAATAGTACCCAGGTATCGAACCGACGTAACTTAAAACTTCCCTAAAACTTCAGAAAAGATTGACAGACTGAATGATCTTTAGCGTCTCAAGAAAAGGGTCACAATGATAAGCATACACATGAAAGAAAACAAATATATATTCCAAATCAAAAACATAATTGAGACAAAAATCCACATCAAATTAACTAAGCAGCAGAAACAACTTCCTACAGAAAAAAAAAATAAATAAATAAACACGCAGAACTAAATAAGAAAAAAATTACATTCATTAAACAATCTCCTTTCCATACATCATCAAGGGAGAGGAGACTGACTTCCGCATCAACCAGACAGGGAAGGAAGAGAAAGGAGGGTTGAGAGGGTAAGACTCAAGGCCGCACTGATAACCAAGCGCTATTACCCAAGAAGAAAACACACCACCACTGTACAAAAGATTCCCGCCGGCGAAGCTCAGCAATTTTGTGGATAAAAATCGATGACCTCACGTCTTTCTCTGTACAGTTGGCCATCGCTAGAAAGGTGATCTTCTTGTGCTCCGGCCATGAGAGAGAGAGAGAGAGAGAGAGAGAGAGAGAGAGAGAGAGAGAGAGAGAGAGAGAGAGAGAGAGAGAGAGAGAGAGAGAGAGAGAGAGAGAGAGAGAGAGAGAGAGAGAGAGAGAGAGAGAGAGAGAGAGAGAGAGAGAGAGAGAGAGAGAGAGAGAGAGACAGACAGACAGACAGACAGACAGACAGACAGAGAGAGAGAGAGAGAGAGAGAGAGAGAGAGAGAGAGAGAGAGAGAGAGAGAGAGAGAGAGAGAGAGAGAGAGAGAGAGAGAGAGAGAGAGAGAGAGAGAGAGAGAAACGAAAGAAGTGGAAGAGAAAGATGAGGAGAATTCTTGTTCCGTGTCCCTACTGTATATGGAAGCTGCGAGGAGGTGGAAAGAGGAGTGAACGGAAAGATGCAAATGAGTGTGAGTGGAGTGTGGGTGGAGAGGAGCTGTCTGCCGCAGGAGGATGTGCAGTGGTGGCTTAAGTGGAGGTAAATATGGGTGGAGAAGAACTGTGCAGTGGATGAGGCGAATTTTGCAAGTGGAAGCAGAGTCGCTGGATGAACAAAAGAAGCTGAAGTTGAGGTGGAATATTTCTAAAGAGGAATGGAAAAAGTTGTAGTTTTTAGGTGACATGGCAATTTTCTGATATTAAATTCAAGCTATCAAGTTATTTACTCACCTACCTATCAGTCTATCTACAGTTTTCTTCTAACTACATCTATCTATTTTCTTGCTTGTTTGATAGCTTCTGTTTCTTTGTCTCCCTCCCTCTCTGAATATCTGACTGTCTGTATTTGCCTATCTATCTATTTATCTAAGTTTGTCTAAATACTTACCTGTTTATCTGTTTATCTACATATCTATCTATTTGCCTGTCTATTTGTCAGTCAATTTATTCCTGAAAGCATGTAAAACGAATCAAAACCATTCTGTACACCACACATCGACTCGTAGTGTCCACTATTACCAAATATTTCGCTTCATAGCAGAGCTGTCACAATTTCTCATACAATATTATTTAGAAAGTTATATTCTTAATGGAAAAACTTATAAAACACGTTCTGGCCTTGTATAACAAATGATAATAAGCAGTAACCACTTTAAATAATGTTCAGTTTAACCGGCATATTAAGAAATGATCTAGACTGTAATATTATTTTGAGAAGTTTTTCCATTTAGTGATGAAAAGGTTTCGTCAAACTATAACTTCAATCATGAATACTGTCTTGAAAACTACAAACAATTTCCACTAGAACCTATTTAATGTGGCGGAGATAGGGCACTGAAACGTTCCATAGTGTAGGTGTAGAAGTACTATTTTCACAAGCTGTATGAGATTCTTGTTTGGTTTCTCACGTACGTTTTTCCATTTGAAGATGCAGAAATTACGTCAAACTATCACTACTACCATGAAAATCTTTAGAAAACACCATTAAAAACCCCCAATACATTCAAACAAAACCTATTAAATGTAATCGACATAAAACAGTGAAACGTTCCGTGCAGAGTAAGTGTCTCCGCTTGCTACGCTCGTGAGTGACTTTTACGCAATTGAACACAACCACTTCCTGGAGCGTTCCGTCATCACCCTTCCTTGAGGCTTCCGTCATTCCCTTCCGCACTCTTCGCGTCATTCAGGACATGCAGAAATAAGAAAAAAAAAAGACGTGAAAAGGAGGAAATCATCACAAAGGAGCTCCCCGGTAATTACTTCCTCCTGCTTCTCCACTAAACACTTGGGGGAGGTCTTGCACACCACAAGTCTCCTAAACAATGCCTCAGCGGGGAGCGGCGCATTAGTGTCTGGGGGCGCAGGGAGGATCAAGCTGCATGGAGGCGGGGGTCGGGGTAGGAGTCGTGGGAGAGAAGGAGCCTCGGCATCCATAAACACCCTAATGACAGGTGTTGCTTGCAGGTACCCCCGGCAAGGGTGAGGGAAGGTGAAGGCCGTGTCTAACAAGGAGGAGGAGAAGGAGTGGCAGGAAAAAGAGGAGGAAAACAAAGGGATATAATGTAGAGTGTATCTTTAGGAACTCACGAGGATGTTTTTAGAGAATTTACTCCTATTCTAATTAGGTATGCTTAGTAAGAAATATGATAATATAGATGAAGGAAGAAAACGAAAATGAGCGAAAGGAAAAACAGGAGGAGGAGGAGGAGGAGGAGGAGGAGGAGGAGGAGGAGGAGGAGGAGGAGGAGGGAGGAGGAGAAGGAGAAGGAGAAGGAGAAGGAGAAGGAGAAGGAGAAGGAGGAGAAGGAGAAGGAGAAGAAGAAGGAGGAGGAGGAGAAAGAAGAAAAAAAAAACGAAATAAAAGACAGGAAGAAAATCTATGAATAAAAACAATGAAAAAAAAAACAAGGAAGTCGTGAGTGGTGAAAGTAAAGAGAGCATGCCAAACACGATGAAATAAAACAATAAGGAACACTAAACTTGCAGCAAAAAGAAGAAAAGAAAGACATTAGCAAAACTCCTTCCAAAAAATATAAGAAAAGATAAAAAAATAAACACACCCACACAGGTAAATGTACATAATCACATCAAAAAGAAACAAATAATGAGACCTGACACACACATACTACTCTCTCTCTCTCTCTCTCTCTGTAAACTTTCACCTGTAATTATTGAGAAACTCACTATAATGTGGTGCGTGGGACGGGTGTCAAGGAGGGCGCAGCGAGTGAGTGACGGAGAGACGCGTGAAGTGAAACGATTAACAAAAAAAAAATAGTGTCACATCGCGCCAAAACAAGCAAAATCAAATGGCAACGTATTACAAAATAGCATAAAATAAAGTTTGAATCAGTTAAAATAAGAAAAAAAACAAGAGATAGTTGAAATTTAGAAGAATAAAAAGTAAACACTAAAAGCTACACATTTAGTGGGCTGGGATTTGAATACAGAGAAGGGCGGGCGAAGTGAGATGCAGGTTGGTTGGGCAGGGCAAGGAAAACACAACCCAGCACTACAGGTCGTGTTAATATTAATATGGTGAAGGTGATGTAGCGTCTCGTCTTAATGACTTGGCTGAGGTAATGGCATCAGCGTGGCCGTGGAATTATTCATCTGTCTGTGTGTGTGTGTGTGTGTGTGTGTGTGTGTTTTAATTTCTTTTTCCTTCATTCTTCTTCTTCTTTATCTGTGTGTGTGTGTGTGTGTGTGTGTGTGTGTGTGTGTGTGTGTGTGTGTGTGTGTGTGTGTGTGTATTTTAATTTCTTTTTCCTTCATTCCTTCTTCTTCTTTATCTGTGTGTGTGTGTGTGTGTGTGTGTGTGTGTGTGTGTGTGTGTGTGTGTGTGTGTGTGTGTGTGTGTGTGTGTGTGTGTGTGTGTGTGTGTGTGTTCCTTCTTATTTTTCCTTCTTTTCCTTCATTCCTTCTTATCTGTGTGTGTGTGTGTGTGTGTGTGTGTGTGTGTGTGTGTGTGTGTGTGTGTGTGTGTGTGTGTGTGTGTCCGGGAACTTCTTGCATATGTTTATCTATTAGCTTGATTGATGTGTGAAAAAGCCGGACACAAAATAATAGATAGAATACAAATGAATATAAACTTGCAGGATAAAAATCACGCTATTCGGACCTTCCCGAAAAAAAAGTAAATAATTGTAAAGAATCAATAATAATGTCCAGTTTAGTTTTTTTTTTTTTTTTTATCGAATGTTAATTTTTTACTGTTCTTGATAGCTTTCGTGAATGTTAACTTCAAGAGCATCATAAATCACTAATCTAAAAATGCATCATGCTTTAGCTCTTTCACTCTGGTGCTTCACTAGAACTTTCTCTATATCTAATGTAATATATTTATTTGTACTATTTCTGGTTTCATATATCCTCTCTTATATTCTAAATTTGATTCCTACATATCATTTTCATTTTATTTTCCTAGGATTTGTATCTATTTTGATAATGTTTCTGGGATCAATAAATTACTAATCATTTAATGAAATACTAAATAACAATGCAATAGACAAAGTAACTACCTACCTTCCCACCCATCTAGCTAATTAGCAAACCAACCACCTAACCAAATGAGTAAACTTCCTATCCTTCTAACTAGTACACAACTTAGAACTAAATAGCATGCATACTAAGCAGCAAACTGATAAACTATCAAAATAACTAAATTACCTAGTAACCAATTAGGTAGTTTACTGAATGACTGACCGAATAACTGACATAAAATGACTTCCTAACCAAATGTAATTAACCAGGTAATTAACTGAAAGACTGACTAAATATTGTATTAACAAGCAATTCGTTACACAATTAGCACAGAAATCTCGTAAACCAAACCTGTAATGAAATAGCTGGAGGCCGTCCTCATTTCCCTACTCCTGTTTCTCCCACCATACCCACCACCACCACCATCACTACCACCACCACCCGGAAAGTAATTACTGTATGGGGCACTTGCTCGCGTCGCCTCAAGGTGTGGGCGTGTGATGACTTCATCTCTGTGGTCCGTTCTTTAAGTTTCTCTTAGATTTTTAAGACAGGAAGGGAGTCATTACAATTAAGATGTTTTGGCGAGTTCAAACAGAGAGAACCACCCACGCGATGCACGGCTCTTCCTTTTTGCTGGTCTGGATGTGTTAGGACCAAGAAGTCTAAAAAAAGCTCTAGAATTAAGACTCCTTTGATGCGGCAGTGAATAGTTTCCATTGTAATAGTGGACAGACGCACGAGTTTTCATCCCTAAGACAAGTTAAATATGGCATCTGTGATAAAGGTTAAGTGGATGAAACTGACTTCATTATCCTTTGAACAGAAGAGTCCGAGAACTTAAATAACAAAGGAAGTGTTACAAGGAGCCGTCCAGCCTACAAATGGTAGCCCTGCATGAAACGCTCCTGTCTACAGTATTTCCACCTACCATCCATCCTCATCCAGAAGGTACCACCGTAGGCAAAAGGAAAAGAAAAAATAAAGGAAACAGTGTGTTGATTTTAACCACAGCAATGGCAGTTAATATCTAAGACTAATGCTAAACTTTATCAACAACAGATGATGGTGAATGTTTCCTTCTGCCGTAATAACACACCGTCATTAGTCCAGCGCCAACAATCATTACTGCAGCCGTCGTCTGAGCCACACCGCTGTCACCACCCACGCCCAACATTAGCACGGCACACGTCTCCATTATCATCGCCACCATTCCCATCTTCATCATTAGGAGCAAGCCCTAGACATACTTGAATGGCCAGTCCGTGAAAAAGAAATGCTCATACAGTTCATGTGATCCCGAAAAGGTGAGGTAATGGTGTTATATTACTGCTACTACTACTACTACTACTACTACTACTACTACTACTACTACTACTGCTACTGCTACTACTGCCACTACTACTACTACTACTATTATTATTACTTCAATTAATCAATGAGTCTGAGTCGGGGAAATAAAATGAAAAATAGTGCTGGGAATATGAAGAAAATGAAGAAAATATTAAATGGGAAAGTTAAAAGAAGAAGAAGAAGAAGAAGAAGAAGAACAAGAACAAGAACAAGAACAAGAAGAACAAGAAAAAAAACGATGAAAAAGACAATAAATAAACTGGAATCTCGGTAAAAACAACGACAGGAAGAGAATGAACAAGAAAATTATGTAGTTTTGCAACCAAAGTACTTTTCGACACACACACACACACACACACACACACACACACACACACACACACACACACACACACAACGCATACACATACAAACACGGAAGGCACGACAGCAACAGCCCAGAAGGTCTCGCCGCGTGTCGCACCATGCACTGTTGATCGAGAATGGCGTAAATCACGGTAACTGCTTCAGGCACGAGTAAGTATTTCACCTGTGTTGCAAAATCGTGGAGTAAAAGTGGTGTGTGTTTTATCGACTAGCTCTCTCTCTCTCTCTCTCTCTCTCTCTCTCTCTCTCTCTCTCTCTCTGTCAATTCCGACTTCATTTATCATTTATGTCACGCGCATTTCCTTTTTTTTCCACCTTTTTTGTTGTTCTTTCATCATTTTGGTTTCAAATACCATAACTGTCTGGGTAATGAGAATTAGTGAAAGTGAATGTGTGTGTGTGTGTGTGTGTGTGTGTGTGAGTGAGTGAGTGAGTGAGTGAGTGAGTGAGTAAGTGAATGACTGACTGACTTAGTGAATGAGTGAGTGAGTGAGTGAATGACTGAGTGAGTGAGTAATGATTGAAAGAACACGAAAGTAAGAAATTGTAAGTGAATCAATGAGAGGAAGAACAAATACTAGCACGAGACTGACTGAAGGAAGACGAGAAAGCAAAGAGGTTACATAATTTCCCAGTGAGCAAGTACAGCCGTGCGTGAGGAGGTGTGTGTACTGGGTGTGTTTTGTGGCGGTGACATGGAGGGTGCGTGCAGGTGACCGCTGTTGGCTCCCTCCCAGCTGGTGTAACTCAGGAACAGGAGTAATAACAGGGTCCCACTACCGCCACTCAGGCATCTGTCTTACACATGTCCACGTCCCTCCTTTATTCCTTTACTGTGTGTACTCTATTTTTCTCCCTCCTCTTCTTATAACTGCTCTCCCTTCACTGTTTTTTATTTGTATTTATAGTTCTACTTCCTCTGTCTATTTTTCTGTCTTCCTTTTCTGTTTTCGTATTTATGCTTTATTTCCTTCTTTATTAATTTCCCTCCTTCATTCCCTACTGTTTGTGCTCTTTTTTTTTCTCCCTCCTCTTTCTCTATAAATGTTCCCAATTCCCTGTTCTTTATCAGTATTTATAGTTCTACTTCCTCTGTCTATTCTTTATCTTCCTTTTCCTGTTGCTTTCCTGTTTCTTTTATCTTTTTTCATTTTCTTTTCTTCTTTATATCTATATTTTTATTTCCACATGTTTAGCTGTCGTCCTCCGTTGCTCTTTCTAAACATATACTGCTTCGTGTTCCTTTCCTTCTCCTTCACAGTCTTTTTTTTTTTTTCCTTGTAGATTTCTACTTCCACTTCCTTCTGTTTCTCTTCCTGTTCTTATTTCTCGTTTTTTTTTTCCTCGCTTTTCATTTTCCTCCTTCTCTTCGTCCTTCATTGTTGTTTTTCATTCTTTTCCTCTTTTCTTTTCACTTCCTGTTATTTTTCTTTCCCTTTGCTCTCCTTTCTCATTGCAGCTAGTGATATACCTGTTGTGACGACTACCACTACTACTACTACTACTACTACTACTACTACTACAACTATACTACTACTTCTACTACTACTACTACTACATGAATAATCACAGCAATAATGATGATAAGAATGATAATAATAATAATAATAATAACATCAAAAATAACAATAATAGTACTGGTAATAACAATAATAAAAACAATGGAACTGCCACAACCACACTTTCCAAATAGACTCATATACATTTTACTTTCTCCTCCTATCGGTCTCCATTTAGAGTAAGTGTATATCATTGTTACATATTACAGTAGATAGAAGAGTGCAAACAATAATGATCAACACAAGAGCCGCACATTCTTTTAACTGCCACATTACTTAACAATAATATCTTCAAACGATAGCACTGTAATTGGATAAGTGAGTGAGTGAGTGAGTGAGTGAGTGAGTAAATGAGGGAAAGACGTTTAAAAATGAGTAAATGAAGGAGGGAAGGAGAGTAAGTGAAAGAGTAAGTGTAGGTAAACAAATAAGTAAGTGAGCGAGTGAGTGAGTAATTAATTTATTTTTCTCTCTGTCATCTGTTGTTACCTTGAAGACACACACACAAAAAAAAAAATTACTACTCGGATGAGGATAAAATTAATTAAAACCCTTTTATCTACAACCGGTCCTACTGGCTCACCACTCCACTCATTACTTGTTTCGGGGGAGGAAGGGTACGGGTAAAACCTCCTAAACAAAGTCAAGGAGGTTATGAGATAATAATAATACCAATAATAATAATAAACAGACATCTTCAATCTGCGGGAAGAAGTAAGTAGCAGCTCTGTGGATGCTTCGTTGAACAATTAAACGCACAGACACACGTCACTGGTTAGTTAAGGCGGCGTTCTTTTCATGGTGGAAGAAAAGCAAACACACACACACACACACACACACACACACACACACACACACACACTTTGGAAGATACTCAGATGCCGCCTCACATTATTCACGGAGGGCAAACAACACTTCTGTCCAGACTAATTACACGCCCCGCTGAACAGACACAAGTGATACATGGAGCCTCTAATTACAGCCACGCAGCGACAACCTGGGTGACACACGCGGCAGTGAGACGCCCTGCGTGTGCCCCGCCGCGAGTGTCTAAGCGACGCTCCAGGCATGTGGGGAGGGGACGGGGCAGAGGTGAGGCCACAGGGCGCGGTTAGGTCAAGCCGCAGAGGCCGGGGACTTGAGTAAAACGACAGCAAACTTACGACTTGAAGACAGGGACGCAGTGACACGTACCTGCAGGTAGTGAAGGGAAAGAAGTATCACCTGCGTTTTGACTAGCGTGTCATGCAGTGATTGAAAACCGTGACCCTGGTGTTTGTTTATATTGAGACTGTACTCAGCCATCCGATGTGTCAGTGTTCATCCGACAAACTGAGTAGGTGATTCGTGCCTGTACATACACACTTACTTAATCTACTTACATGGCATAAAGACAATAAGACACATAGATAGAACACACACAAACACACACACACACACACACACACACACACACACACACACACACACACACACACACACAGAAGCGTGCACGCGCGCTCGCACAATAGACCCCGACATACTTTCCAGCGCCATGTGTATTTCGCTCGAGTGGGGAAAAAAGAGAAAATAATCGTAGTAGACAGCGCTGTAGCTTTCTCTCCCGTCGAGTTGTTTCCTGGCTACTCGGCGCTGCACCAAGGCGAGGCGAGGCAAAGAGGGCGAGAGAGAGGGAATGCGCCCTCACATTTTTATATATGAGCGTGTATACGTGCATGTATGTGTGCGTTTTTGTGAAAGATCAGTAGTAAAAAAAGAACATTGTTGTTACCAAATGGGTTTTCCCCGGATTATTACCACCACAATTACCACCACCACCATTATAACCATTACTATCAACATCAATAACAATGCCATCAATACCAACAATAACACTAATGCCACCACCACCACCGTCAACAACAACAATACCGACACTACTAATATCATCACCACGATAACGACACAAAGACGACGCCGGCAGCTCCAACACTTTCTTCTCCTTCCTGTTGTTGATGGCGAGGTGAGCAGTGGTGTGCATCGCCTCTCGCTTATTATTATTTTTTTTTTCCACAATTTGCTGCATTCCCGCCAAATTTGGGCTATCTGCTATTTTCTGCTTTCGATTTCCTTCATTCCTCTGATTATCTCTCTCTCTCTCTCTCTCTCTCTCTCTCTCTCTCTCTCTCTCTCTCTCTCTCTCTCCCGTTTCACTTTTTACATAGTTTATTTCTTTTTATAACAAAGTATATGTCTTATAAAGTGTTGAAGCTTTGATGGTTTGCAGCAATCCTCTATCATGCCTGAGCTTCTTTTTATCAACAAATCTCCAAAAAGAAAAAAAATTCTAGATGGATAAGTGGCTCAAAACCTGTGGATTCCAAACACTTGATGTGCATCTTTGCTGAATATGAACAACCTCTGCACCTAAAGGAGGCTCGCGACAACTCTGAAGGGATTAAGAATGTTTCCCTGTTTAGTAATTTTTATCATTAACTAACCTGATCCCGGCCATAAGTTTTGTAAAGTCCTATAAAGTTTTTCGTTAAGTTCAAAGTTCTTTCAGTCTTAGATCTTTTGATAGGTTAACAATTTCCTTACAAAGTCCGGCAATTGATAGATTCTAAAGAAATCTGAGAACTTATGATCAAAAGAAAGCACAAACTCATAAATAGAAGTCCACAATTTTGGCATAATAACGATAATCACTTGTGTTCTAAATATTTTCTTAAGAGATATTGAAGAAGTAACATTTAGCTACTGAGAATAAGCAACAACAAAGCCACCCTTATCAAACCAATCCTGCATGAGAGGACTGGTGCTGGTAAACTTGTTCTTTATCAATGACACGTTGTCTCCGTGGAAAGTAAACTAAGTTATAACACGCAGACAGGATTTACGGATGTTAGGCTACTGGGTATGGCTTCCTCTGTCTGTAGGCTTAAGGGACAATAATTCATTACGGCCCATAAAACATTATATGGACTGTAATCACACACACACACACACACACACACACACACACACACAGCGTCTCTCTCTCTCTCTCTCTCTCTCTCTCTCTCTCTCTCTCTCTCTCAGAATGACAAAGATTACACCATATTCAATCTTTCCTCCTTCCCTCGACAGGACATTTCTTGCATAGTTTCTCACCACGTTGTTTACTTCTTATCTATCACGCTCTTCACGACCACTAACCATCGCTTCCCATCAACCCACGTCCCCTTCCTTGCCCCCCCTATATACACAGGCCACCCCTTCATCAACGGTGCTCTCCATCTTCATCATCCCCGCCCTCTACACCATCACGAGGCTCACCACCCCGTGTCCTGCTCCTCGTGAACGCAAGGTAAGGCAGCGACAGGATACACGGACTGGTTCACGTGTAATGGAAAATGACACTTTTAACATGCACCGTCACGAAGAAAGATGATCGACGTGGGGAAGTGACTCCGTGTAGCGGCTGGGTGTCCTGGGAATGAGGAAAGAAAGACGGATGGGGAAGGAGGGAGAAAAGATCAGGAATGTGAGGAAGAAGAAGGATTGGTCGGCTTGGCTGGTGGGAGGGAGTGAAAAAGGGAAATGAGAGATGTATTGTATATAAAAAAAAAAAAAAAAAAAAACAATGAAGGTTGAGAGGAAATGAACAAGATAATGGAGAGCTAGGAATGAAGGTTAGAAGGAAAGAAAAAGGAAGGGAGGAAGGAAGAAGGGGAAGGAAGGAGTGAGGAAAATAAGGGAAGGGAAGGAGGGGAGAAAGGAGTGAAAGAAGGAAGGGAAGGGAAGGAAAGGAAGAAAAGAAAAAAGAAAGAAAGAAAGGAAGGAAGGAAGGAAGGAAGGAAGGAAGGAAGGAAGGAAGGAAGGAAGGAAGGGAAGAGAATAGAAGATACAAAAAAGAAAGATAAAGAAAGGAAAGAAAGGAAAAATGAAACGATTTAAAAAAGAGGAAAAACATAAAGAAAAGATATTTCAGGAAAAGGTAAAAGAAAATATTGAAGCAAATATAGAAAAGAGGGATAAAAAAAAAAAGACAAACGCAAATAATGTCAGTTTATGAATACCAATGATGAAAAAAAAAAAAATAAATAAATGGATAATAAAACGAAGACCAAAAAGTGACAAAAATGGAGGAGAAAAAAAAGCTGAAAAAGAAGAAAGTAAAACATGACAAAAGGAAAACAAAAATGAAGAATAAAAAGCTGAAAAAAAAAATGACAAAAGGAAAACGTAATGATATGGAGAGAGAACACCAGGAATGCGGGGAGGACCAGAACTAATGTATGGAATAAGGGAGGAAGGAAGCAAGTATATGAAGCAGGAGAGAGAGAGTCAGGGAAAGAGAGACAGTAGTGATAGAAACAGCAAAATTGAAGTTGGGAGGAGGGGAAAAAGTCAAAGGGAAAAAAAAGACAAAAAAAACGATGACTTACGCGAATATGTAATAATATAAGATTACATGAAAAGAAAGAATGGAAAGAAGATAAGGACGATATATGCACACTAACCACTGCTCATTCCAGGTGGCGCGGCGCTGCTCACGGTCCCTCTGTCACGAAATACACGTCATTGCAAACCAGTCAACGTGAGGAAATCATTGCACTCGAGAGAATTATACACTCAGCTTTTTCTTTCAGCTTTTTTCTTTTCCTGTTTTTATCTTTTCATGGTCTGTTTTCATCATTACAACTGATGCCTGCTATGAGTTTTATTTTAGATACTTTAACTTCTACAGTCATAGTCATTGTCTCTCTGTTTGTCTGTCTGTCTGTCTGTCTGTCTGTCTCTTTCTCTCTCTCTTTCTGTGTGTGTGTGTGTGTGTGTGTGTGTGTGTGTGTGTGTGTGTGTGTGTGTGTGTGTGTGTTTTCTATTTCTGGTATGTGAGTAATTTGTGTTCCCTTGCCCACGTAGCATGTCTCCTACCCTTCCTTTGAATACACCACGGCCAGATCAACACACACTCTCACCCATATGAACTTTAATACAACCTATTCACTCCATTTACGCTAATTCATTGTATTTTTCTTTCTTTAGTGAATGCAGTTTTGACTCTTTATAATCCTATAGCAAATATGTTCGGTTTCTTTTTTTTTTTCATTATATATTCATAATAAATTCATACACATTATAGATTGACAGACATACACACATTAATACATAAATTCGTACTTAGGCTCACATACGAGGAAAGTAAAGTACCAGCGTTTTGAAGAGTTATGAACTAGTGTTTCGGGTCACTTCGGGTCACTGCAACTCTCTCCTTGTGCCGTTATAGTGCATGGACCTCCCCTTAATTCCCATGACTCATCCCAATCCCATCTATTCAGGATAAGGCATTGGCACTACTATCATTTCCTGCAACTCATGGTAGCTTTTTTTTTTCTTTATATGTGTGTGTGTGTGTGTGTGTGTGTGTGTGTGTGTGTGTGTGTGTGTGTGTGTGTGTGTGTGTGTGTGTGTGTGTGTGGCGCTGCATGACTGACCCCCGTGCTGTGACCAAACACGTTCTACAACCCCACCCATAGAAAAAAAAAAAAAAAAAGGTTCACATTAATTATCCCAATTCTTAGGGAAAAATGTTAACGCTAACTAGCTGTACTTATAAATATGGTACAGATGCAGGGAATGTAAGAGTCATACGTAAGTTTTTTGCTGATTTCATGAAAACTACCTAACGAGTTATTAAACATGATGAAATATAAAAAAAAACTCGTCATAAGATTTTTTTTTAATTAGTGAAAAGTTAATAGCTTTACTTATTTTTTTCCTTTCTTTTTTCTTTCTTCCTTCCTTTCTTTCATTCGTAAATTTTCGTAAGACTTCACGGAAAGCTCGTGGGAATTTTCTTTTCTTTCTCATCTGAAAACACTCCAAACATTTTACTCGTGTGTGTGTGTGTGTGTGTGTGTGTGTGTGTGTGTGTGTGTGTGTGTGTGCGTGTGTGTGTGTGTGTGTGAGTTATCCTTTGCACACAGCCATAAAATAAGACCATACTTTCACATCAGTTTGCTTGTCTCGCCGGGCTTGACTCTCACGCTGCCTCGCTACACCGCCACCACACACCGCTGACATCTGTGAGCGACACCTGTCACTCTGGTGCCTCTATATTGTTATTTTCCTGTCGAAATGAGACTTACGAAAACCTGACTTCGCGAGCGTCTTTGTGGTGTCTCTATTAGGCAGGATACTCAACACTCTTGCCAGATTCATGCCATCCAGTTGAATCCCTTTGAGCACTTTACTCCCTTCAGTACTGGGACGCATTTTTACCTTGAGACGATTTCATTAACAATAGAAAGGGTCTATGGAGGACAGATGATTAAATGCTAGAACTTTCACTATTTCAATCCCCACATAAATTTCTGAAGTTGTAAAAAATCACCAAATAGTAACCAGAATAAGTATGAAAAAACGTGTCATGGTACTGAAGGGCTTAATATGCATACACTGTTGCTGCTTACCAATTTTGGAAGTAAAAGATGTACTCAATTTGATACGGAATGCTTACAGAGACATTGTTTTCTTACCAAACTTTTGCTTCTGTTAAAGATAATCATAACTGTCTCTCATAGTAGTTAAAAGCAAACTGTGGATTTAGCGTACAAAGAAAGCAGCTGAAAACGAAGTGACGACACCACGTAAAGCAAAACAAGGCCACTCCCCAAACGGATCTACAAATACACATACACATAAAACAACCTGTATTTGGCGCTTCCCACAATCTTTTCCGGCACAATGCACAAAAAAACACTATCAGTTACGAGCAATTCCCGCTCCCTCGGCTCCCGGGAACGCCAGGCATCACGGATCTGCCCTAGAATGTGCCGCCGACGACTCAGGTGGCGTTGCAGACCTCACACTGATGTCGCGTTTTGGGTGAAGCGCACAGAGAGGTGAGGACCGCCGCCTGTGTATCCGCAGGAAGGTGGGTTACGCTCACACCTTCAGCAGCAAGGCCGTATTTAGGGAGCAGCACGATCGGGGTAAGGTGCCTCGGCTCAATCAAAGGTAGTGTAGTATAATAAAGTGTTGGTCAGAATCCATTAATCTTCCTTCTCCTCTGTCTTGCCTCCATGTTTCTCAACCCCATGCCGCAGTCTCCTCCTGTGGGTTACGTCTTTCACTCATTTTTTTCACAAACAAAGGCACGGTTCACTTTCCTCTGCGTTAACGAATATTGCAGGAATGTCGTTTGTTGAGGAGTATTTCATTCGCCGAAAAATATTAGTCAGCATAACTTCCTTTGTTAAGTCAACTCTCGAGGAGTGAAGTCAAAACACAATTCAGAGTTTAAAAACAACTAGAAAACGCACATTCCTATGCTTTTGTAAACACTAAAACCAGTTCCAATGACCCTTAGCGTATGAATGAGACGAGAACTGGCTAATGAATATATGAGTATAATTTTCTAGTTACTTTCGTATAAATTCGTGTGTAGACAGAGCTGAAGATATATAATGTTTCGCTAATGTGTGTCCACAGAAGGAAAGTAATAGCAGTTGCATATCACGGTCTCGAGACATCAAGAACATAAGCGAATCTGCACGAGGTCCTCATGTTTAAACGTACTTTTTTTTATATCTTTATACATATACTGTACAGCATACCTACAATACGTACAAGTTTTCACACAAAATAACTATCTATGAAAATAATAATACGAATCGTTTCAATTACTAAAGGTTTAATCATCACCGTATTCTTCATCACCCTGTATAATAATCACTTTACAGTACATGAGAATATAAAAGCATAACATCAGAATATAAGAACAGCGCAAAGATACCCTGCTCCCCTTGCCACTCTTCTCTCCCAGCTATGCACCAGTGCTGGCCTGCCCAAGCCGCGGCACATCACCCTCGCGTAGGGATGATAGAGGGCATAAAAACCTGAAGCCTCCACGTCATCGGCGCCTGCTGACCGGAAGTTATGGCGTGAGAGTTGAGGTGCGCCGCCCAGCCATGGAGGCAGTCACCGCTGTCCGCCCATTGTCTGCCGAGCGCCACGCCCACGCCCAGTCAATTGCGTCACAACACTACTAGTCCAGCTGTACTGCCCTCCCTCCCTCCCTCCCTACACACACACACACACACACACACACACACACACACACACTCTCTCTCTCTCTCTCTCTCTCTCTCTCTCTCTCTCTCCGGTACCTCCTCATGCCCACAACAAAAGCAACATGAATTATAACTGTCTAAACATCACTGTCGTCATCAGCTCGTAACCGTTTCATTCTATTACAATACAAGAGCCTGCGCTAACCTTTACTTCTCACCAAAATCAAAATAAGAATGCTAAATACAAACGCAGGATGAACCTAATAATAACTTTGCTACAAAAGAAACGGTTTACCTTCCCTTCCTCTCAACAAAAACCACCAAATAGACGCTCACACTCGGCTTATCGCAGCACCAGTGTCCCTCTCACCTGCACACCTGAGGGCTTGCTGAGTTCTCAATGATACGTGGATGTTTTTATTTTCCTGCTCCCACCTGGCCTTGTTGCTCGCTGCTTATTCAAATATCAATTATCAGCATGAATATATTTTGTACCTTTACATCTCGTTGCTAATACGCATCCTCTCTCTCGGTTCCTTTCCTATTTTATTTAAGAAACGACATTATCTTCAGTTCTTTTTTAATATGTTTATTTTCCTTTCAGTGATACATAATAAAAAATAATATGCACTTTCGTAATTCACATCCATATCAATTTCTTTTATTTTGACCGTGCGCTTTTGACAGATCCAACAATAAAAAAAACTTACAATATAAATCCGGATAACCCTCACTTGGCGAAAGAATAAATGGTCGTGTTAAAGTTTTATACCAGTAAATAAAGGTGAAAAAAAATAGTAAAAGTTTCAAGCGTTGGGAATAAGAACTCTAAACACCGATAAACTGATTATCTAGAAAAAAATATGCGTTGTACTTAATATATAAAGCATCAATATAGTAAACTTAAGAACGACGCAGGGGAGAGTGATCCAAACAATAAACATCCCACGAGGTCGATGAGTGCGGAGCGGCGCTGCCATTGCCTCGACAGGAGTTAAAATTTAATGTCAGGTAAGAAGCTACGCCACACTGACCTTGAGGGAACGACAGACGTGTTTACCAATCAGCCTGAGCACATAACTGAAGGGAAGGGCGTGATATATCATCATTCTTTTTGTAGGGCTGTGTATTTGAATTTCTAGTATTCTGACTTTATAATTTTGTTAGTTTGAGTGTTTGGGAAGAGACGGGCGGAACCTTAGAACAAACAGGCCGTCCCAAGGTCAGTCCAGGAGTGCTGTCCTCACATATCTTACTCTCCTCCCACACCACTACCGCCGAAACCACCACCTGTGCGCCCTCCCAGCAGGGTTGAACCTCTCCTTGCCTGCCTCCCATTCATCTCCATCCTTCCTCTTCTTTAAAACTCTTCATATTTATCGTCCACTATCTCTTATTTTTTTAATAGATGACAGAGTTTATCATAAAGGTCAACATATCTGCTGCTGTTTGTTATTTCTTTATGTTCTCTAGTGTTCCCCATTTTTGTTCCTATGTGGTCATTCTACTCGTCTCTCTTTTCTCATTCTTATTTAACATCACATAATGAGAGAGAGAGAGAGAGAGAGAGAGAGAGAGAGAGAGAGAGAGAGAGAGAGAGAGAGAGAGAGAGAGAGAGAGAGAGAGAGAGAGAGAGAGAGAAAAGGGAGGTGAGTAGCCACAGAAGCAGACAGATAGACACACAGGCAAACAGACATACGGACTGAGACATGCAGAAGAAACAACAACTGAAAAATGTTCGTGTGTGTGTGTGTGTGTGTGTGTGTGTGTGTGTGTGTGTGTGTGTGTGTGTGTGTGTGTGTGTGTGTGTGTGTGTGTGTATGCTTATCTACCCGAAGTGCCTGCGTCCCTCCATACACTCTCCCAACACCGTTACTCTAAGTGTAGATTTATTCCTTCACCTGTTGGCAGCGACGTGAGGTTTGCGTGGCCCCACCAACCTAAGTCAACAGTGCCTTTGCCCGTGGAAAAGACTGATGCAGGGAAAAGTTTCGGCGGCTGCAGCAATCACAGTAATCAACAACCATACACGTCTGAGAGCAAACCTCTATTCATCCACCCAGGAAACGATAAACCAACAGTCTCACTTTGCTCTGAACTTGTGTAGATTCTCAAGGTAACATAGGGAGATACTTTTATCCATTTATTTCTATGGTCGTCGTTTGTTGACATTGAAGGTAATTTACGAAAAAAGAAGAAGAAAAGTTTGCACGAACACACAAAAAAGAGAACGGGAGGTTAACTTTGTTATTTCTTAAACTAATGATCTACTTAAGTAACTGTTTCACAAAAATAATTGTGTCAAGATAATTGTAGGTTGTTATGGCAAATAAAATTAAATTCTCTCTCTCTCTCTCTCTCTCTCTCTCTCTCTCTCTCTCTCTCTCTCTCTCTCTCTCTCTCTCTCTCTCTCTCTCTCTTCTATCGATAATCCGTATGATACGAAAGGTCTGTCTCCTGCTCCTTACTGCTGGTGTGGTCAACTAATGGGCAAGGGGGCAGGTAGTTAACAACTAGCCTCGAGGCGAAGAGAAATTCTAATCGAAAAGAAAGTGTATATGCGTGGCATATACACCGCATTCATACGGTTATACACTCTTTCAACATCATCTAACTGCTGTATTGATTTATTGCAAAGGATCCATGAAATCATCTTTGGCGGCTTGATCTAATCATGTTTAGTGTGATATTTTCTTTTCAGGAGTCAACTAATAAGACATATTGTACAGTTGACGTTTTGTTTTATGTTTTATGAGAAACATGGCTGTGGGAAATCCTTCAAATTTAACCTAATTACCGTCTTGCAAGGTTGATATCAATTTCCATGGCTATCCAGGAAACAACAACACAATACAGAGACTGATAACTTTCTTCATTGAAGTGTAAGTGTATAAATGATGTAATTTCGTGAACAAGCAATGCACACTCCATGTAAATAGTACGTGAGGAAAAGGGGTCGTGGTGACGTCAGAGAGAGGAAGGAAGAGGAGGAGGATGTCACTCAGCGAGAACATTTTATACTGATTACATTGTCAACATTGTCAAGGCGTCAAGGGTGAGCAGCGCTGTCATCCGGAACGCACAGTGACGCTTCACACCTGTCTTGAGATGACACGTCGTTCAAGCTGGCAAAGTTCACACACCAAACTTTTTTCCATCCATGGACGACGCGTCACGTCAAGGCGTTTACACTTACTCAGAACTCACACGTGTGTATAACTTCACATCAGAGAACAAAAAGAAGAAAAATCATGCAAAAATGTAAACATATATATCCAGTCATGTCTCGCCAATCGACAGATAATGGGGGAAAAGACAAGTGAGAAAAGCCATTACAAGAGGAATAATATCAATTGACAAAAAAAGAGAAAAAGAAAAAAACGCCTTTATAAACTAACAACATTATTAGCCATCTTTTTTCTGGCCAGTTCTTTAAGCAAGATAGAAAAAACACTTTCCAAACTTCGCTGATCTGTTGATCGATTAATGTAACAAGTAGCATTAACGGGGTCATATGATACCACAAGTCATAAATACAAGGCAAAAAAATGCTTGCAAACAGTTGCTGGGAGAAATTATCGAAAAATTCATCAAGAAAAAATAGATACCCAGAATTGCATCATAAATTTAATTTCAAATTATAACGATAAAAATATTCTATATGAATATGAATTATGGCGTAGGTTTTCGCTTGTGTGAAAACCAGGTATTAACGCGTACTTTTACTTGCAAAGAAAAATTCATCCTTATTTTCAAATTTTCTATACATTTTCGGCCTTGATACATTTGCGATTCAAAGTGTATTTTGCAGCCACACGTCCATGGGTGTCGCTAGAACAAAGCCCACCACGGGAACCATCGCCGCATTCTGCAGGAAGGTGACCTGGAATAACCAGTCTTGCTACGCCTTTATAGCTTTTCATTTTTTCTCCCTCTTTCTCTCCAAGTTAACTTTTTTTTTCTTTATCTACCGCTACTTTTACTTCCTCCCTTCGCGTCGCATATTCCCTTGGGCGAGGCAAAGAGTGGGGAGGTGGCGGTGGCGTCCCTTCCACTAAATCACTTGGACTGAGCGCCTCTCTAGGTGACCTCACTTTCCCTTCATGCCTCGAATTGCCCTCAGCCACATCCACCACGGCTGTTTGATCCGCCGATGGTCGGATAATTCATCTATGATTCTTTTTGTTATGATCTAAGTGAAGATTCAAAGAGATCTAGTTTCTATATTGACACATCATCCCTACACATATAGATGGACAATAATTCATAATGGAAACTCGTGTATAGAAATAAAACTAAGAAAAGGAGTGATAATTTATGGTTTATTTATCTATTTATCACCGCAACAACGGACTTAATATCATGTTTGTTTTAGTCACCTTCCATAATTCAATTCAGCAAAAAATAAAACATACGTAATAAAAGATTTTGACAAACAAATCTGTTATTCTCATATCAATCGAGTCTTTCCAATTTATATCATTAAATTGTAACGCACTGAAAAAAAAAGTAACTCTTACTAAAAAAACTATAGGAAAAGACTTGAAACTGCCTAAAAAGTGACATCAATCTAAAAGGTCTAAAAGAAAAAAGTACCAATCAAAAAAAGAACTGTAAGAAGCTCCCATTATTCCTCCTCTCAAACAAAAATCTGCAAAAAACGCAAAAAAAGAAAATATAAACCTCGAATATAAAGACGAAAGAAGAATGTCATTGTGCAATATTACCGTTCATGTGCAGAGTATAAAAGCGCCTTCCTCGACAGCACTGTTACGCTTCACTACCCATAACTGTTTTCTCCGTTAGCAGGCGCAACACAACACTCGAGCCCCTCCAAGGATGCTATGACCGCTGCCCACCACCGCTCCCTACCAATGCACCACTCCACCTCGAGGATCTTGTGGCGCGGAGCGAGACCCTTAATGGCATAGCAGAGGTGATGTAGACAAGATACTCATTTTAAGCAGTTTCTCGTCGTATCCTGTTTCATTTCTATCTTTTGTCTATCATTTTCCTTTCCCTTCTCTTCTTTCTTTTCTTTATTTTCCTTTCATCTGATCAAACTTTTTCTTTTATCAATATATTCACTTCATTCCTTCTATTTTTTCCTTCATAATCGAGAGAGAGAGAGAGAGAGAGAGAGAGAGAGAGAGAGAGAGAGAGAGAGAGAGAGAGAGAGAGAGAGAGAGAGAGAGAGAGAGAGAGAGAGAGAGAGAGAGAAACAGCTTTTAAAACAATGTTACGTGACTGGAAAAGACTCAGTAATCAAGTGGTTATATATGAACATACATAATGTGCCAACAAAGCTGCACTCCAAACCCGCTTGGTCTGAAGTCAACACCGTCACACCACCTCTGACCTCCCCTGCACACACTTGCCTCGCATACCTGCCTATCCCCTTTGACACGCCACCACTCCACAAACGCTCCTTTCTCCCTCTCTCCAGTACCGCATCACTGCTTTAAGCTTTAGAAATCGGGCTAGAATTCATTGGTTTACTGAGCCTTAAGAATGACAATGAGAATTCAGGAATGTTGAATAAGTAGAATGGTGGCTGCTATAATCTGTTTTGGTATTAATAACAGCAGTAGCAGGACGAGCAGCGTTACTGGCGGTGACATTACTACGTAGAAGCGACAGTAGGGTTATTGTGATTTTCAATAATAATATTACTATCATTATTATTATTATTATTATCATTATTATTATCATTCTCGGTGGCGGTAATAGTAGTAGTAGTAGTAGTAGTAGTAGTAGTAGTAGTAGTAGCAGTAGCAGTAGGAACAGCAGCAGCAACAACAACAGCAACAACAGCAGCAGCATCAAAAGCAAGAGCAGCAGTAACAGCAGCAGCAGATGCAGTATTATTACTGTGTATTAAACAATCAAGTAGCACGAGGTGGGGACTTGCTTAACAAAAAGGATTACAAAAAAAAAGTAAAATGATATAATGCAGCACAGAGAGAGAGAGAGAGAGAGAGAGAGAGAGAGAGAGAGAGAGAGAGAGAGAGAGAGAGAGAGAGAGAGAGAGAGAGAAGCTGGCCAGCGACACTAAGAAACAAGGCTTGGGACACGAGCACTAGCGATCCTGTGAGATGGTGATGGAGGTGGCTGTAATGTTGCGGTTGTAGTGGTCGGGAAAGTGATCCCAGGAGCAGCGAAGGGCGGTGATGTAGGGTGAAGGGGAAGGAGGGGCGTGATGGAAGTCAAAAGAGGGTTTCGAGCAGGGCCAGGCTATGCCCCGCCCACAGTGCCCAAGGGAGGAACTTTCGCCTGTTTCCGGCAGTGAAAGTGGGCACGGCACCCACGGTCGCGTCTTGCCGCCAAAGGTTACGTGGGAGAAACCGAAGCTAGATCAGTGTGTGTGTGTGTGTGTGTGTGTGTGTGTGTGTGTGTGTGTGTGTGTGTGTGTGTGTGTGTGTGTGTGTGTGTGTGTGTATCGGAGTCAACAACCTCATAACCATTTCCATCTCTTTTTTCTATATTTATTTATATCTTTGTCATTCCAGCTGTCATCTGCATGTCCTCCCTCGCTGTTCCTCTCTATATATCTGATGTATCTGCACGCCAGGTACAGAAAAGTGCGTGCCTTACAATTAATAGGATGTTTTTATGTTTCTTAAAAGGTCATTAGGGGCGTTCTAGCTTACGAAAGAGAGTAACCAAAGATATTTCTAACCTTTCTTATTTTTCTTACATTCTTATGCTGTCTTGCTTGTAGTTGTGTCAAGGAAATCAGAATTTTTTATCTAGATACGGTATACATGAACAATCTTTATGCCCTATTTTTGGTGCTCTTAGCCGTCTTTACTCATACACTGAAAAGAGTAAACAAGAACTGATAAAAAAAAAAAAAAAACATCCTTTTAACATCTTGCGTAACTCTCGACATGATATTTTCTACGAAGGCGTCGAAAAATTATAGTGACTGAAGAAAACGTCAAAAAATACAAATACTTTAAAGATGAAGAAATTTGAGAGGGGCGGCGGTTCACATTAACGTTGGGAACATCTCTATACCTCGTGGTGGAGGCAGCTGCTCTGGGGAGGTCACACAGCAACGCCAAATCTTCCATCACGGACATTAGCGCGCCTCAACCACCACCCTATCATTAACACCACTTTCACCTGCACCCCGACCACCATTACAGCCCCCCATCACCTCATCCAGCTGATAGGGGCATTCGTAAAATACGGTCGCTACTCTTACTATTACTATAATTAATACGAGCGTTCATCCTCCTTGTGCACTCGCGGGTCAAGCCAGAGCACACACGCAGCACGATGGGCAGCAGGCCTCGGGAACCGTAGCGGCATGGGATTAACAACTATAAGGAAATTTCTCGAAGGGACTGAAAGGATCAAAGAAGGAAACCGGTCGAGAAAGTAAAACAAACCCAAACTAAAATTCTGTCGAGACAAAAAGAAGATTTAGAAAAAAAAAAATCTTAACCCATTCAGTACTGGTACATTTTTTTTACCTTGAAATTTGTGAACGATTAGACTACTTTATTAGTATTAGGAATGGTTTTAATGGCCAAAGTCTTCACTATTCAAATTCCCCACACGAGTCTTTGAAGCTGCACAATATCACCAAATAGTAAATAGAATGAATAAGGAGACGCGTTATGGTACTCAAGGGGCTAAATACAAAAAAAAAAAAAAAAAAAAAAAATAGATAAATAAATAAATAAATAAATAAATAAAGGAAAAGATTCTATCTGAAAATACTGGAAGACGAAAAGAAACGTTCCGAACTGCAAGGATCCCCGAGAAATAGATGTAAAAACACAGTGTACGGGTTTCTTGAGAAATGTGTATATTTTGAGGGGGGGTGGGGGAGAAAGAAAAAAAGGAGGTATCAGTGGGGAAAATTAACGTGGTTCAAGTTTCCGCTAAGTTACACTCCAGGAGGCAAACAATCTCTTCCCACACCAATTTCGTCCTGGTATACTGCGTTGTACTATACACCGTGGCGCTACACCCGTCATGGTCAGAATAACCTAGCTGCTACACTTACTTCACTGTATTTCGTGTTTTCCCTCAATTTCAAGTTTTCTGATTACCTTAAGATATATAATTAATAATGGTTTTCAAGATTAACAGATCTGAGAGCTTAATCATTCACTAGTCGATAGTTTCGTTAATTCATGATTTATGTAAATGTGTTTTTACTTCTCTTAAATACTTCTGTAACTTAGAAAAGACAAAATTAACTTCCTGTGCTCTTTTTTTCCGAGTATACTACCGATATTTTAAAGTGATTTGAATGTTAACCAAGAAAAGATATACATTTAGGACTGGTACAATAGAGATAAGGATCATATGCTATTGAACTATCAACCACAACTAAGAGGTACAAGGAAATGCCAAAAAGTTCTTGATGCAGAAAAACTGGACTCCTTTGCGGCCACTAACTGGATCTTCTCTCCATTTTCGTTTGTTGTCAGGCAGAAATTTCGCGCGACGAATCACAGCTCGTTTCACGCCTGATGGAAACCCGTGATTCAATATGCTCAGCGCCACTTCCTCCACAACATCTCCCTCTGCCCGTGACCACCTAACGGGTTGTCTGGTCGAACACATTCTCATATGATTTATTCTAATTATTAAATCTCGGCGTGACGGAGTCTGAAGGTACAAAGTGATTTCACGGCCCATAAATTTACCTTCCTAAACTGTTCGGACAAAGTACGTGAAGGTGGTATCACAAATCAATAATAAAGAAGATACAAGACTAGATATGACTTACTGCATTCTTTAAGTTTTTATCGAGTGCAAGGAAGTGAAGAGGACGAACAAAAAATAAGGGAATTCCAGCACATTAATAAAACAATAACACTTTTGCGGTTCAAATTATGTGTGGACAAGGAAGAGTGAGGTGGTCTGTTGCTATTCTTCACGGGCAGTACTGTGAATGTTTACGATTTCTTTTCTTTATAGTTATTCGTGTAAGACTCACATTCATCAAAGCGAGTTGAAGGTAAACAAATAGCATCCATCCTACCACGACATGTCTATTGACTCGCACAACACTGCAATTTATGTGAGAAGCAGTTAGCGTCCTTCCCTTTTTTTCCCGAATTTGTTTTTTGCTCTTCGATAGTTTTTCTTCACGCATAGAAGAACACACACACACACACACACACACAAGAAAAAAACACACACACAAAAAAAACACAAATAAAGCGACATACAGAGACACAGACAGACAGAGACAGAGACATGAAGACAAAGATAGAGAGAAGCATGAAGATCCCACCGTCACATACTACCACCACCACCACCGACCGACGCCTCTTAGTTCACCTCCATCCCGGCAACTGGTCGTTATCACCCGCGGCGCCCATGCCCTCGTAGCAGCAATCGGCGGGAAATCTAATCCCCTTCCTTCACACACTGCCAGATGAAGAGTTTAGGAGATTTATGGTGTTCGGGAGCTGATTATCTCGATTCCATCACGCCTCGTCCCTAATTAAGCGCACCTGAGTTACAGTAATGAAGGCGATTGTATGAGACTCAGGCGGCGTTCCTTTATATAGAGTAGAGAGAGAGGTAGAGTTGTGGTGTGATCGTGTACAGCTTCGAGACTCGGGCCAGCTATCACAACTTCCATTACCGATGAAGTGCGCACACACACATACATACACATACACACACACACACACACACACACACACACATACACACACATTGGTACCTCATAGTAGATTACAAGTGCACTTACATACATACATATAAGCAAACAGAAACATTCACACACACACACACACACACACACACACACACATTAGTACCTCATAGACACTCATATACATACATACATACTAAGAGATACAAGTACGTGCATCCTGCCCCTATCCGCCTTGGCTCGTTCATCGTGCATTCAACGCAGTACATACTTGATGGCACATAGATTGCCGTCAAGACCAGGATTTATAGTGGTGCCATGCGGTAATGAGCCGCTCCTCGGTACACCCATCGGTCCCACCACCACCAATCACCAGCAGCCTCGCAAGGTCACTTCGTCCCTGTATTGTTAAGGGGAAATATAGTATACGAGTCTTTCTTCTCATCCTCTTGACAGTTGGTGTGAAGTTTTTTATTTCTTTTTCATTGGTAAAATATACGTGAGGGAAACATACGAATATAAAAAGGGGGAAAAGGGACTGCTGCTTTGTCCCTCACCGTAACAAAAAAATAGAAGTGACTCCAAATTAGAGGTAAATTTATTTCCAGATATTACCAAAATTATACCTCTCTTGAAACAGATTAACAGAAAGAAAAAAGAAAAGTACATACGCAAACAGGCAGAGTTCAGCAATTTACCAATAAAATAAAAAGGAAGAAAGGATGAATGTAATACTTAACTCCTGCTTTATTGAGATGGACAACGTATAAGTGAATAAAAATAGAAAGGCATGTACAGGGATGCCGTGGGAGGCAGAGAGCCATGCAGGCAGTACCGATATAGGCAAGCACTGTAATGGCGCATTGGTGGATAATGAGGAGAGTGATTCATGAGCCTTGGATACGTGCTCTCAAACCCTCAGCCAGCTTCACTATTTATGAAAGGCACGTTGACTGATTTATGGATTCACTTAGCGGCCCGGATGAGCATCAAGCTGTAATGATTAAGGCAAATATTTATTACCGCGGTGTCACATAAATCTGGCACGTTGTTTGGCTGACGGAGGAAGAACACTGCGTCAAAAATCAGGCCTCCAGCGACGAGCGAGGCTGTCTAGCACTGGAGACATCGTTCAAAGAGAGAGAGAGGAGAGGAGAGGAGAGGAGAGGAGAGGAGAGAGAAAAGAAGAGACGAGGAGAGTAAAGAGAGAGAAGAGAAGAGACGAGATGAGATGAGAGACTTAAGTGAAACAAGACACGAAGTGAGAGAGCATTAGCCACAAGAGCTCAGGGAACACTACAGCCATCCTGCATGAGGCTGACAGAAGATGAAGAAAAAGGCAGTGACGCAGGACCGATGGTGAAAAATGAATGCAATGTCCATTCTTAAACACTTGGACGCCCACTCATGCATACGAAAGACGGGCAAAGAGGGCGCCGATGACCTTCACGAACACCTGGTACGGAAGGTGCACTAATTAACGTATGCAAAGGGACTACAGGTGATCTCTTAGAGGATTAATAAAAAGCATTTCCGACCTTCGCCGTCCTAGTTCAGCCCGCTCGTTGAAGTGAATATGAAAGTGACTGATCGCATGGTGTTCTTAATGAAAGCCTTGCTGAGACGGTGGTAGTGTCATGGCAGCCGGACGAAGTGTTGCATAAAATGATGTGAAGCTGCTTGAATACAGACTAGTAAGAGTGATCCATAACCTATAAACCGTATGAAAGGAAGTGAATGAGTATGAAAGGAAGCAAAAAGATAATGAAATGAACTAACGACGATCGAAATAAAATGTACACTTAAATAAGGGAAGATATGCAGTTTCTTTATAAGGCTACAGTTAAAATTAGAAAAACTAGTACTCCTCTTAAGCTGTCAGTAAGTATATTAATGGATTCCTCATCACACATGCCCGATGCATAATCCTCACATTAACGTCAAGATCACTACGTGCATTCATGATAAGCAGTGTGGGTTACATTATGTATAATCCGATTCAGTTATTTTTCTTCTATGATATTCTTCTAATCTCTGTATCAGTTTCGTCTCCAAAGTGCCATTACACCATTCACACACGCCAAAAGAGAACTCGTAAGAATTGGTCACACAAGTACAAAAAAGTTGGCAACATTATAAGTCACATGATCGAAGCTGAGGCAAGCAACGAACATTCGAGACCAGGACTAACATAATACATCTTACACATTTTTTACATTTTATGCATATCATCTTTAATTACTTGCCAACATAGTCACCTTTTCCATTTTTTTACACCCATCTCCAAAGATTGTAACGTCTAGAAATTACATTTTTGTTATCCATTTCATGTAGATGTTTATAAAGATCCATACATGTTATTATATTGCTCTAAATTGAAGTTTGTATTTAAACCTTCCATGTTATTCTTTACAACTGCCTAACATAAGAATATGGACTATCAGATAATTATCAAGTAAACCTTTTCCTTTTCATGCACTTACAACTTACAAAGAGCAATCCTCGTCATGACTCTAACTCAATGCTATGTTCTTTTACATGGTACGGTTCTTTACATAGTCCTATTTGAGGATACTTTGATTATGCTTAATTTTTCCTCGTCTAAAGAAGAGAATAGATATGAAGAGGGGCGGTGAAAGTCGAATAAATATCACCAGTGTGAATCAAGTTGGTTGTGCGTGGCAGGGTGAGTTTCTATCTTTTTACTACTATTATTCTCTCTGCTTGATTGATTTGGATAGTTTCATCTGCCAGGATTCTTGTGATAACCGAGACACTCTCATAGAATGCCTCGCTGAGTGGTCACGTACGCACAAAGAGAAGAAAACGCCTTTACTCTATGGAAGCGTTAATGACTAAGAGAAATGTTTTCATGCTTCAATAGATTCGTGCAGATGTTTCTGCGAGACAGTGATGCATGCCAGCTGCATAAGGAAGTGGTAGCAAACGTAGGTGTGAGGCGCTGTGGAGCATTGCAATTTAGTCAGACGGAAATGTCAATTGTCATCTGGTCGTCATCAGCCATCACTCATGCCCGGGACGCTGCCGATGCTCTGATAACCTCGTGACTGCTGACTGTTATAATAGTACTACCGGTTCCCGAGCTCTGTCTTCTCTCCTTCAGTTATGCAGCATCCAAGGTTTATGTTCCTCACGACCCACTTCGGAGTGCTTTCTTGGCAGCAAGATTCCAAGACGACCTTTACTATGTTACATTGTTATAGACAAATGTGATCTTTTTCCTTGGAATGGCATTTTGAATAGTTAAAGACATTTCGGCATTATGAGGTATAAGGCAGTACAGTCTTTTGAATACATAAAAAGAAAATCTTTTGTGTAACAAGTGAAAAAGAAAAGGAAAAAATGCTGATAACTGTTAATAGAAACTGAAAAGAAAACAATACAAACTTATCACGCGTCTATCAACTAGTGTAATAAAACAAGCCATCAGTACTCCCCTGGCATCATGAAGCTTTCTACCTAACCTCGCAGTTAGGACCCGGAACTCTGTATCGAATGACCGCCTTGATCAAGCATCTACGCTAGAGGCATTTCTGGCTCCTGCTGAACTAGATGGCGCCGAAAGCAGCAGCCGCGCCTTGCCTCTGATATCCGCCTTGAGACGCGTATTTAGAAACTAAAACCTCCTGACCCCATTACTGCCTAAAACTACGATAGAATACTCACCTTGAGAACACGTAAAATTATGGTGGAACACCCAGCGTAAGAGCAGAAGAGCATGTACGGAATTGTGAAACTTCCTGATGTCATTTGCGATGATGAGATAGTAGAAAAATACACATTCTCTGAAATTGCTTAGCACATTTTTGTCTTCATGGTGATTCTTACAAACGCTGGAAAATGATTTTGATATCAGAGTTTTCTTCATGAGGAGTCCCAGAGTGCAAGGGCAGATATAAACGCCAAATAGGTATAAGTGACAACGAAAACCATGGCAATACTATTAGAAAAAAGACGTGAAAATGTGTATCATGAGTGGGAATTAAATGTTCATTCACATCAAATCAAGAGAAAGATTATTTGGAATAGAGCTGAAAACCAATTGTTCAAAGTGATGAAAGAGACAAGGCAATCACTTTTACATACACGCATTCATGGAAAATTTCATTAAAACGTTTCAGAGGTAGACACGCACGCACACACACACACACACACACACACACACACACACACACACACACACACACACACACACAGTACATGATTATCAAAAACATACGCATATAAATTTGGTAAGACTGATAAACCACTATCTTTTCATTACTTTATAAACTGTATCCTGAAAGTGTTGGAGTCTTATCTTAACTGAGAGTAATTGGAATTTTCATGACTTAAATTAGTCCAGATGAAGGAACTAAGCATTTAAAAACACCACTCTATCTTCATGACCTACCAGTCTATCATAGTACATGCATCAGTCCGGCTATACCTAGTCTGACGGTGAGGTTAGCTAGGGATTAACGTCTTTGTCCTCTGTAAATCTTCATCCCTCCCCAGCTATTGTGCGGGCGGAGGAAAGACATATAACACCACCCCCTGTCCACACAATCCGTCCCTTCCAGCTCTCCTTTCCTCTTTTATACCAAATTCCAAGATGTCACCAGGTATTTAGAAAGATAACATTATTCTTGCTGTCAAACGTGAGTCTTCTTCCTACTCCTCCTCCCTTCTGCGGTTCACTTATCTTGCAAACACACACACACACACACACACACACACACACACACACACACACACACACACACACACACACACACACACACACACACGTAGTAAGTGATTGTAGTAGTAGTAGTAGTAGTAGTAGTAGTAGTAGTAGTAGTAGTAGTAGTAGTAGTAGTAGTAAGCAGAAGCAGAAGCAGAAGCAGAAGCAGAAGCAGAAGCAGAAGCAGATATAGTAGTTTGTTGCTGTTGTTGTTCTTGTTGTTTTGTCGTTTTGTTTTGTTTTTGTTTACGAACAAGAATATGAAAAAATACGAAACAGTGACAAAAAAATCAGCAGATGGTAAGTTTAAGTATTCAGGAACTCCCTAGTTTAGAGTAGCTGGCTTTTTACTTCTTGACATTGACTTCCTACGTTTCAATGTTTTTTCACAGAGTGGAAGGCCAAAGAAAACCTAAGATATAAACACTGGACGTGACAGATATGCAGATACACATTACACATGAGTCATCGTAAGGGTAGAATGGATACCACGTTTAATGACTGTCTTGAATATCAGATGAGGGACAGTCACAATAGCAACTACACAACAAACACAAGCAATGCCACGAAGTACTACGTTAGTATGCGGCGGTGAGGAGGGCGGGCCGATAGACTGGTAGCGGAAGAGGTGGTGCGCGAGGCCACACTTTGGGCCGGGAGAGGCAATTGTGATTCCTGCCCGAAATTTATATTGTGAGGCGGAAGTGATTCAGCACATGCAACATATAAAGGGATGTGCATTTCAAAGTAGTCTGTCGCTACTGGTTGTGTTTTTCCGTGTCTCCTTTATATGGTAAAGGCCACAAATATATTACTAATCACTTTGCTTTGTAAATTTTTTACCTTCGTTATAATGTACAGCTTGCTTCCTTCTTTTACTGATATGAGTGAACCTGCTTATCCGTCGTTAGATTTACCTGTATTTTACTCTTTTTCTTACTGATTGACTAAATTTCTGTTGTCTGAACTCAGCAAATAGATGTATATCAACCACTCCATTAACAGTATGAGTGAGCGATGCAGTCAGCAATTCTTAACGATTTACGACCGACTGTATTACCTACAAGTTATAATATAATTTGCCTCATTCCCTTCACTTACTGATACTGACAGACTACACCACACTGCTTAGTCATACGTTCCAGCAACAGCAGCATGGGTCAGTGATACTCGGAGCCACGCCCGTGGTAGAGGTGCCCCGCTCACTGCTGAACTACCAATCTGTCGCTCCTGGTTTGCGGCCGACGACAAAAAATCCTACCAGGTGCCCATCCCGACTGAGGATAAGAAGTGATGCTCCTCCGTATGGCTATCAGGCATCGTTGGCTGTCCAAGTGAATAATGGTGAGCACAAAACAGACGGAATAGTGCACCTTACCAGTTCACGGATGAGGCTGCGTCGGTCTCCTCTTCTCCGCCAGCTGTGTTATTATCTGGTCACTTTAAAAGAAGCGTGAGGCTGGAAAACCACCTATCGATCAAGCCTCACGGTGCTCCTTTAACAGTTCCCACGGCTGGTATATTGCTGCGTCTTAACGTAACCTCTGATTATCTAGCGAAGTGAAAGTAAACGTTTTCTTAAGTTTTATATAACGAAATCACTTCCACACAAGATTCCATTCCCTCCACCAACTCGCAATCTACATATGAAAATTAAATAGTTTTTTCATGGAAGATTCACTGGCGAAATACCATAATTTATCAAAGGTATTTGATATTTTTTTCAGTTTTTTTCACTTCACAAAATCTATGGTCTTGTTTCTGGATTGAATATAAGATTATTGACATACAACGGACATTCTAACAGAAACTATTCACGGACGTTTTTTTCTATCAGAATCACAGATTCACACTAGCACTGTAAGTGTACAGCAGGGACTTTTATCTTGATCTCTTGGTCAATAGATCAAGTACTAGTGATATACACATGACTTTTATAGCCGTTCTTTTCATACTTCCTTCTACGAGTATCTAATAAATGCAATGTAGCGTGTGTAGAGATCCTCACAGGTACGCGCCACTCAATCCTTGGTCCATAGCACCTGTTTCCGAGCGTGCGTCTCCAGCAGCGGGTTTAGAGACTGTCGCTGGGTTAGCAAACAGCGAGGAAGTTCCCACGCCACACACCACCAGGAAATTTTTAGGGTGGCCAATGCACCGTCCTGTTCACCAGAAAACTGCCTCACTTTTTGGCGAGGAATAATAACGCTGCGCTGACAGATGGCGGGTGACTGCGAGTTGCTTTCTCTACAAATACCGGAAGAAGGAACGAGGGAGTACAGGATAAGGTGTAAGCTCTCTGAGGCTCTGGAAGGGAAGTGGACGCAATCAGACTGCGCTGGCCAAAATCCTGGTGTCAGTCACCCATTATGAAAGCGATGCGAGTTCCCCACTTCCGCCCCTCCGTCACCTGCTCGGAAAGCCCATATTTACGTAAATCATTTCTCTTGTAACAATGTGCACAGGTGAGCTAAACGGGTGGAGTCGCGGCCGCTGCTTCCGGTTCAGTGATGGGCGGAGAGCACACCCTCACCCTCCCACGCCCACACCACCCACGCCACTCATACCACGATACCAGTACCACCATAATAGCAAATTTATTAGCAACTTTTCAAGTGCTTGTGTTTTCAGTTACTTTTCTTCGTTCAGAATTCACAAAGTGAGCAAGTATGTATCCCTAACTCCGTGAGGAAAGCACGCGGCAAGCGACGTGCAGGCGGACAGGTGTGTGCGCTCCCAGGCTGCAGGTGGGGACGGAAGTGCCAGGTGGAGTGGGACAACACCCTTTGATTGCATCATACTGAACCTTTTGTACGTGGCTTAGAATATGGCTGATCTAAAGTTTCGTAACAGTTACCATCATTATTGTTATCATTGTTATTATCATCATTATCATTACTATCATTATCATTACTGCACCAGGATATCTGATTTTTCAAGATCTACATTCACAAGTGTTGTATCTAATGACTTACAATGGAAGGTAGGGTGATTGTGTTATATATAATTCACACTCGTCAGCACCAGGTGACTTGATCACGTGACTCGCATCTCCCTGTCCACTACTTCCTCCTAGCTTAGTGTACTATGTAACTGATATACAGACTGTCTTGTGGCAGACTTGTCACTGTTCGTCAGACATGGTTTACAATTTTTTTCCAAATTCCAATGCGTTAAAAAGGTACCAAAAATTATACCATAATTATTTACGAAAAGTACAGACATGATATAATTTAGAAACTTTACACCCGTTCATTAAATAAAGAGTTGCTTGTGAACAGTTGATTATTTCCTATTCCATCTTCTTATATCTTAACCATTAATAGTAACTGTTGTCTAATATTTTTGACATGCGGCGTCATTCAGAAAGCCCCGTTCCTGCAATCAACCAATCAGCGAAGCATTAAATGAAGGCTGCTGATCGAAACACTGCACCGAGATAGACTGCGAGGATGGCGGGGCGTGTCGGGGCGTGATGCTCGGGCTTGCATGTAATGTTCACTAATGGGAAAAGTGAAGGCAAACACTCGGCGTGAAGCGGTGTTCACTGCGAGACTCAATGATTCGGGCCAAGTTCTCACCGTAAAGGAACATGAGTCTATAAGTCCCATTTATTTTCTTTATGTAAGAGAAATAAATGTAGAAGTAGAAATAAACTTCCAATAATTAAGTTCACCTGTAATGCTAACGCTGATCTCTTAATGAACTCTATGGATACTAACTTCTTCAATAAGGATGGTGAAAATAAATATTCACAAATACAAAATACAATATAATATACGAGTAATACCTTGTCGCTTTCCTATCACGAAGGTAAATTTGTACTATGCCACTATTTGTGCTGATCGCAGTTCATATCAAGCTTCATGTACATGCATGGTAAATATTCCAATGACGATGTAAACAAAATTTAGACTTTCAAGAGAACTAATTTTAAATTAGTCATGTTCTCATGGTCTGTTTTTTTTTTTTTTTTCAACAACGATAGAGCAGGATTCTTGCAAAATTATCATTAGAATCTTTAACTCACCTTGAATACCACAAGAAATTTCCATTAGTGCTGTTATAACAAGTCGAGATAACACGATGAAACGTGAGTCCACGGCCACAGGAGGAAAGGCAAGGCCAAGATGAAAAGGAAAACATCAAAGATGAAGGATAGTTATTCTTTTTTTCTCATAGTCATTATGATTTACAAATCATAAGCTTCCCATATCAAATAATACCAGCGGTACCTAATGAATAAAAGTACTCTGACAGGGAGGTAAGCAGACAAAATAGAAAAGCGTCCACGAAACGTCTAGAGAAACAGTTCCTTTCTTCTTTCTCTGCCACCATAATTTACTATAACAATAAGTTTCATATACTGAATGATACAAAGATTAGCTAACAAAAAATAAGCTTTGGAGAGGAAGAAAGGCACAGTCTGGAGAAAGAAAAGCGTCTGCGATGGAAAAAAAACACGTCTCTTCTTTCCTCGTCATCCTAATCTCCTCGCATTATTGTGATGGAAGAGGAGTTACGAAACTGTTACCTAACAAGTTTTTTTTTTTCTCTCCGTCCCGGCAAGTCACGCACGGGCGGCGCGGCACGGACCTGAGGCACGGTACAATGAAGCTTCGGTGTAGGAATTATTGAGTCACTTTGGCGTCAAGAGCGATCATTGGCGGTTAATGACAGGCGGTTTACTAACGCCACTCGGTCTATTCAAACTGCCGCTTGTTGCCTTGCCGACCCCTTGATCCCGGCGCTTGCAGTCAAGTCCTGTGCGAGCTAGTGTCAGGCCAGGCGATGAAGAACAACGTCATAATAACCTTTTTAAATTGCCAGAAGAGTGGAGGTAAATACTCTTCAGGCAGGTAACAAAGGTAGTAATTTTTCCGGCAGACAATAAAACCATCTTTCAAGTTAAGGTTACAGTTAAATACTCAAATAATGGCGAGATTTATCCTTAATGTACAGTACACCTTGATAGGATGACAGGCACAAGTCAATGAATTATTATATTAAACAAGGATGCGCATTTAGGTAGAGGATGAAAACAATGAAAAAATAAAGGCAGTGATTGTGTGAGGCAAGGGGGCGTCCGGGCCACGAGCAGCGTGAGAAACTACGACCTTTGTGGTGCCGCTGCTGGAAGAAAACATTCCACCACCATTATGAGGAAACTGCGATAATGACACCACGCAACATACTAACACACTTAAAAAACACACACACATGATTAAGGGATAGGAAGGTAAGTAAAGAGATTAACAGATAGATGAATGTATAGATAAATGGGTGAACAGATTCGTATAAATAAGTAGAAAGATAAAGCTAAATGAACAGATAGATTATTAGATAACAAGGCAAATAAAAATAGATAGATAAATAGATAGAGATAACGATAGATATAAAGATAGATATCGATATATGAAGTAACAGTTAAGTACAGTGTAGCACTCTTCCCCACACACACACACACACACACACACACACACACACACACACACTACAGTTCCAGAAATTGTTGATTATCACAAATCTTCACCCAAACAATACGGTTTTATCAGCTCATTTACAGTATTAGATAAACTTAACACCTGCAAAGAAGCAGAGAGTTACCAGATTTTTACCCACATGAGAAACTTGAGTGGTTGACAAGCCTGCAATAAAACCGCAACATTAGAGCGTTGGAATCTGGTGTGCCACTATTTTTTTTTTTTTTGTGTGTGTGTGTGTGTGTGTGTGTGTGTGTGTGTGTGTGTGTGTGTGTGTGTGTGTGTGTGTGTGTGTGTGTGTGTGTGTGTGTGTGTTGACTATTGACATATATTTGTGTCCTCCTGTTTGACCTTCAAATCTACCAACAAGCGAAGGTTCGTTAAGGTACAGTTTTGCATCACAAGAAATATTCCCAGTATTACCAAAGCTTGTATTTTGACACGCTTTGGGTCTCACAAAAACTATTTTCAAAGGCCCCAAATGTATTTCGTCGCATTCTGATGGATATTTTTTTCCCTATTGATGAAACAGAATTATTCTTGAACTACCACCAGTCATGCAAACACTTGTAAACTCCACTCAATTCATCTACAGCTTAAATATGAAGTCGAGATAAGACGCCGACTTATCTAAATACAAAAAGTGCAGAGGTCTGGCAAAATCATCACAAAAAATAATGAAATCACGATCATAAACCATTAACTTATACTAAAAATCTTGTACAATATCAAAATAAGACGCCGAAACATTTTAAAATACGACCCCAGACCACCCTTCTTACTGGGTTACATCATTTTTCTTTAATCCTCCCTTGGAACACCCACAAGACGTACTACACGACCACCACATCAACACAACCGGAGAAACACATCTGTACACTTCCAGGGAAAAGTATGTGAGAGAAAACATAAGGAGGTCATGGTGGCGTAGGGGTGATAATGTACATCCCCTTAACCTTTGGAGAGGGTGTCAGGGAGTGTGCCGCCACGCGAGACATATTTGGCGTCACTCCGAATCGTAAATTTTCGCACTGTGTTACTCTATTTTTATTGTTCCCAGTAGGGAGAGGGATAAAATATTCACGCGTGTATGCAAATTATAAAACAACCGCAGGAACGATGACAATGGGACAGGTAGGTTTTAAGGACGTGAATAAGAAATGGAAGCTGCAAGAAGCCATAGAGCCTACACTTGGCAGTCCTTGTTTGTTTATTTATTACATATCATATCCATATATCCACTTATCTATAGCCTTATTACATGAGATTACAGCACACTCCTGATGACACACACACACACACACACACACACACACACACACACACACACACACACACACACACACACACTACACTACACACACTACACTACCACCACACCATCACCACACTACCACCACCATCATCGTCACTAACCGCGTTTCCTCCACACAAACATCAAGGACTAGACAACGAGTGCCACATCATTCTATATCACTCTGTACAAAACGGATGACAATTTCCACAAACTGCAATTTCATTAACTCAGCAAAATAACAATCTGCCGTTTAACGTGTTGCTATTGTTTACCATCACTATCATCGCATTTGTAGTAATTGCACTATAAATAATAATTCTTCTCAAAATAGGTTGAAAGGCAGGAGCATATGGCAATCTAGAAGTGGTAGTGATGAGAGTATGGTGACGGTTGTGATGCTGGTAGAGATGGTGGTGGTAGTGCTCATCGAGGCGTCACGAAAGCCGCCGCCTTGGCACACCAGCAGTTCCCTCTCATAAGTCAACGCCACTCTCACGCCACCTGCTACTTAAAGGTCCCTGGCAGCTGGAGGACGGCTGGCTGGTTGACAGTTGGAGGCTATCTAGGATTCTAAGCGATGTTTGCAAGGCACTGAGAAGGAAGAGTGGAGTGTGAAAGTGGAGAGTGAAGTTGTGTAGGATATAAGGAAGAGACTGAAGACAATACGAAGGATGAAAATGAAGATTGAGAATGTACAAATATTAGAATCTATGACTAAAGTAAGAGCATGTCTGAGAATTAAAAAAAACTAATTCAGAATTTATCTCAATCATAAAAGTAAAGTTTGAATCTGTATATCATGACTCAAAATGTACCACGGAGCGAAAGCCATGAATCTATCTAAGAATCATGAGCGGAAAAAGAAAACACCTTGAAGTATAAGGACAGTTTGAGTGTTCTTTCAGCATTAATACATAAACCTTCAGAGAAAACCTTCTAGTGAGCCTTTGTCCACAGGTGTGGCGGTGGTGGAGGCGCTGAGTCACGGTGGCCTTCCCTAAATTAACGTTATCAAAATTCTTGTCATATTTCTAAGTTGATATCGACGCACGCCATTCTGGACTGAAAGTTTGGTGGAAAACATTTTGTCCTTTTTTTGGGAGGTGTGTGTATATTCAACGAGTCTTGCTAAAGAACCCGCGATAAGATTTCTATTAAGAATTTCTTCATGCATGGATGTTATTCCCTCTCCATCACAGTATAAAGGCGAAAATTTGGAAATATTCACGTAAATACAAATTCTTATCAAATAATAACATCAAGATGGAAAACTGAAACGGAAGATAGACGGAGAGAAGGAAGGGGAGGGAAGAGGTTTATTCATGCAATCAAACACTGCAATCTGCTATAACTCCAACTAATATAACCAAACACGAAAGCTTGGAAATATTCACATAAACACTAACTCGTATTAAGTAAACACACAAAATGAAGGAAAGAAAATGCCACGGGAGATAAAGGGAGAGAAGAAGAAGCAGGAAAAGAAAGATGAGTGGTTTTCCTACCTCAACTATAAACCCAAACGTTCCTCCTCCTTCTGAAGTATGTCGCCACGCCCTGGTGAACGCTCCCTTACCTGGGCAGGATAATGACACGTTGGTTACCGGGGCTAATGGTTCTGTGATGGCATGATAGTATTACTGGTGACTTACAACTAGGCTCAGATTATGCCATTATGACCTTCGCCACCAGTCCCCCCAATGCCCGCTGGATAAGTTATTTTATGACCTATAGACGTTAATGGCATCGTGGCGCGACAGACCAGCACAACAGTAAGTCGTATGCTCCACAGTGCGCCACTATAATAATGATCGAGCCACTCCCTTCAGATCTGGTGGATGGGAATATAAGGGTTGGCGGTAAGTGGGTGGAAGGAGAGACCACTCTTCAAATATTCAGTTGTTCTTTTCCGTTATTTCCTTTGCTGAGAGGTATTGTTGCTCTCTCTCTCTCTCTCTCTCTCTCTCTCTCTCTCTCTCTCTCTCTCTCTCTCTCTCTCTCTCTCTCTCACGATTCTCAAGATAATGCACCGCACCTTCAGAAAGACAATCTCAGATGTATGCAATTTACCACTCAGTCGGATTATTTTATCTTCACTGCAACTTTCACTGCATCCTAATATTCATCGATGCCTTAGTTCAATCAGCCACGCACGCACGGCTTTCATCACGACCTGGATATAGACCGATTGAAATGATGAACAACGATTCCCAGGTTGGCGTGTTTCATGAGGAAAGTTAACCACAATTACTATAGAAAGCAGAAATACCAACATTTATTATGATTGCGCCATCAAACCAATGAGCTTTTTTCCCACAATTGTTACCGTATCGAGGATGTGAGTATGAGTGGTGTGGGCACAAAGCAGTGCACTCACCACTCCACAGTCACGGTTCTTCACTTCGTGGAGTGGCAAGGCAGTGATCCGTGTGAGCAGTACATATATTCTACAAGCTTGGAGAGAATTCTTTTATTTGATTCAGATACCTTAAAAAGGCAAAAAAAAAATAAATAAATAAATAAAAAAAAAAAAAAAAATAACAGCCTTCTCAAACCTACTTTATGATAAGAAAATGACATTAATCATGTTAAGGCAGTAAGGAATATGAGAATGAGCGAATTGCTTCTATTATGAGGAGACAAGAGTACTAAACATGTGTGTTTGTGATGGGCTTGCTAAGCACAGCCATCATACCAATGCGACGCGGCCCACTGTTTCATCTCTGCATGACACGCTTGGTCGTGCGTCACGCCGCGTTCCCCCTTGCAGCTACCGCTTCCTTCCGGCAACGCCACACCCTTCCCCTTGTGGCACTGGCAGGAAGCCCCTGACGTGCAGTCGATTCCGGATGTTGTATGGTAAGCACGAAATCTCTGAGACCCATTTCCTTCCATCACGATTCCGACAGGAAATGTGGGAAATAGGGTAATGGTGCGGCATTCTAGAAGTCCAATGACGCCACGAAGCGTTTAATGGAATAGATTTCCATCTCACGCTGCCTGCATACCTGTGACCACCGCAGCGTAAAGGAGCGTTGGCAGGGTGGTGTGCCAGCTAACTTTTGCTTGTTCTACTTCTGTCATTCTGTGATTTTATCGAAGTCGATTTTTCATAGATTTAATTTAAATAACTGAGCTTTTAGTACAATGCAAGGACATATATAAATTTTAGTCATATCAAAAACAAAGAAAGCTGTGTGTCCATGGGGAAAGAGGAGGGTTTGGAGGGTGTGTGTGGGTGGGGTATCAGATTAACGGGTATGACACATTTGCCTACAATGGACCAACACTGTTGATCATTGTTGAGGGTGAGGTCACCGAGTACTCAGCCAATCGCACTGACTAAAGGACAAGATTCACATTTCACAGTCCACCTGTAAGCCAACAAACATTACCAAATTTGAAATGCTACGGTTATCTCGCATACAGCCTTTCCACCAGCGTAAAATATTTGTCTCGTATCACAATGACAAGTTTTATCACATGTGAAAATATAGTACCGGTGTTTGAGCGTCAACCAGAACAGGTGGATATACACACAATTCTGCAATATATCATGTGAGTGAAACATAAATACACGAACCAGCAACGTTGACCTCCCCTCAACAAGACCGTCCACCTGACACACTTATCTGTCTTCGAATACTATTCCTTAAAGTTTATTTTTCTATGATTCTTTTTTTTTTTTTTTTTAAGAATTCATCACTAGAAAAAATTTAAATTGTGACAAGACAATTCAAGGACAACAGAGCTAGACCTGTCGGTTCTGCAGCACAGCCCTCAGCTCACTGGAAACTCCACCCACATATCCACCCGTCCCTCTGAACTTGAACGACAACACGCCCACCGCCCACCACTCGTTGACTCCATAGACCTCACGCCCACAGCCGTCCCGCCCTCAACTGTCGCCCGCGCCCTGATTTATGACTCCCCGAGAGTACTGTCCTGTCGACCTCCTTCCCTGTCATCTTCCAGCAGACACCAGCCTCCACTGACAGTCTGGCATTCCTTCCCTTGTCCCGGCAGTGTTCTCCACCCTAAGAAACACCTTCCTCACCTCGCATCTCAAATCACCGACCTCTTCAGCTGTCTCCTCTTTCTCTCTTTTTAGTGTTACAAATGATATCCTCAATAAACTCTGCCTCTTGTCATACATCTCAAAATTCTCTAAACGACTCCGCATTTAGTTCTGTCTCTTCTGAGCCATCACTGCTGCCACTAGTACCGCCTTGCACCTGCACGTGACGGGCGAGGTGCTGGTGACTCACTTAGGTATGTATCACACGTTGTCTATCACCTCATCAGATTGTACTCAATGATTTGTGTTAGTGTCGATAGATGAATCAATACATCTTCTCTCACACGATAAATGTGACATAATAAACCAATGGTCCCTTAATTCTTTATTGCATTTGATATAATTTTGAATATTTTTTTTCGTCGATACTTTTATGAATTGTGAGAGGATATGATTTTCACTTGTTATCTAGTATACTAGGATTCCTTTTTGTCACCTAAATCATCGCGGGAGTATATAATTCATTACCATATTCTGGTTTTATGTAAGCTTAAAGACACCTGCTCTCAGTAGTAAGAATTTATCACCACTGGAAATCACCAACAGCAGATCCTTTTTCACACACACACACACACACACACACACACACACACACACACACACACACACACACACACCTGTCTCCCAAGAAAAACAGAAGTAAATAAATAAATGAATAATATTCCCCAGTATTACATCTACTCTAACATTCTTCCAGCGTATCTATTCCAGACATTTTATTTTCCTTCGTTAGTATAGATGACTGACTAAGACTTTATAATAATAGAAAAAAAAATTCACTTCTACGTATAAGCAGACTAGCATTTTCCAGTCACCATTTTTTCTAACATTCTTAACTATTCTGTCCCATAAAAACTATAAGAAAAAAAAAAAAATTCAAATCGTGTCCCTCGGTTCAGTTGTGGAAATAGCACGTTACAGGAGGGTGGAAAGACAGAATCAGGCCCAGAGTTCCAGAGTTCAGCCGCAAATAGTCCACCGATCCCCGCAGCGCTTCCTCCACCTGGCTGATAAATCCTCCGCTAGGGCAGGGAGGTCACCAGCGTGCAGAGGGATCACCCAAACAACAACCAGGTCACCAGAACAGACTGTGCATCGTAAATCATGTATTTCATCGAACGTTTACCATAACTTTTAATATAACCAACTTCTCTCTCTCTCTCTCTCTCTCTCTCTCTCTCTCTCTCTCTCTCTCTCTCTCAATAAGGATACTGACATCTAAACTCTTCAACAGGTCTAAGGGAATCGAAACTGGTGTTACAAGTTGAGTGTCAATGCAAAATGATACTACAATACCACAGCCGTGTCTTGAACGTATCGCTGCTGCCAGATAAGAGGAAATGTTGGGGCAGGAACGTAGCAAGGAGGGCGGGACGAGGGCGGGGACTCACTTACCCGCCCTTGATAGTCATTTACCAAGGGCCAAAAATAATTCTTCAGTTCGTGCTCGGAAATACCTACGAGTGGGTTTGGTTGAGGGACATAAAGCAAGACGGTAAGAGAGCAGCTCGGGCAGGTGGTGATGATTGTGGTTTGACACCTATCTCCGCCTCCGTCGTCGCCTTCTGCAGTGTCAGGGTGCGAGCTCGCGGGTCTAAGGCTATCAGCGCTGCCACTTTTGGGTAAACACGGCGTTCTTATCCGAATTAGTTTATCTGATGCTGTTAATATTAACTTTTTTCACAGAGACTGTCAACTCTTCTTTGTTCCATCCCTGAGAGGCCACACCTTCTGAATACTAATATTAGCGTTAACATCATTCGTCTTCGTTGCGTAGTGAGTATTGTGTTTCGTATACTGAGTTAGCTCAAGGAAAACATTCATGAACCATAAGGATACTATGCTAAACACAAAAAACTGACGTAAGCAACAAAGGGAGTGATGTCTTTAGAAATAATGTATGAAAATAAGAAAAGTGCTGTATTCTAATATAATTTCTACAACGATACCATATACATGCAAGAGAAAAATAATGCAACCATATGAATACAATAATAAAAAAACAGATGCTACGTAGAATATATAGAATAATGCCTTGAGAAAACACATATAGAATTAAGAGCAAAAGTACCTAACATCATCCCGAGAAGTTTCTATCATAGCACATTTATATGCAGCGCCATAAACTAATTTAATGAGACAAGTGTAGTGATTGATTGGACATGCAGACAATGCTCTCTTTTATCTACTTATTTTTTCAAGGGAAGCTCAATATGAAATTATTATACGTATTCTGGATAATAAGAAAGATAAATTGATGCAACAAACACACACACACACTCACCCACCCACCCACACACACACACACACACACACACACACACACACACACACAGTCATTTCCACTAATCTCCTTCCTTCATTGCCAACTCTTTTTCTTTTATTTTTTTCGCTATCTCATTCTCCCTCTCTTCCTCCTTGTATCACTTCCCTTCCTTCAAGTTATCACACTCTTACGATGCCTCCCACCGCCCTTGCCTCTAATGAACGCCCACGGCCGCTGATAGAGACGCCTCGTGACTCTACTCCAGCGATCCTCAGCTTTGATACCAATGAAGCTGATGTGCCTGGTGGTGGTGGTGGTGTTAGTCATGGTGGTGGTGGTGGTGGGGTGAAGGTCGCCGTGATTGTGGTTGTGTTGTTATTGTTGGTGATAATGATGGAGGCAGACCTTGGGATGTAGTTTACTTCAACAACAGATAGCCGGACGTTGGACACACACACACACACACACACACACACACACACACACACACACACACACACACACACACACACACACAGACACACACGAGATCAGCCTCTAAAACGAAATACGTTCTTACACACTTGATTTCAGACGCATGCCAACGCCTTCAGAATTTCACAAGGAGCAGAGGATGTGTTTTCTGTATTTTTCACTCACTATACGGATGAAAAGAACACGTGAATGAGAAGAGCTATTATTGTTATTTTTTTTACGATCTACTTCAAAATTTAAGGGCGTGTTGTTTATTTATTTATTCATTCCACGCAGATAAGATAATCCCCATTTAATGTCAGCAATGTTTCAATGTTTTAATATTTTAATATTTAATGTTATATGTTTTAGGTAATGCATGATTAAAAATTGTATAGATTTAACTGATAGTGTTAATATTTTTTAAACTCTTATATTTCATTTTTTTATACTTTGGCAAGCACAAGACAAATTCTCTGTAAGAGCAATAAAGTATTATTATTATTATTATTATTATTATTATTATTATTATTATTATTATTATTATTATTATATCTGAGTTTGATAGAAAATAGAAATAGAAGTGAAAATAGACAAAGCAATAGAAAAAAATATCAAGAATTAAGGTGACCACGTTATGATTTTGTATATTTAGTAATCTGACAATCATTCTATATTAGATTATGAAGTAATACGGGGGAACAATCGTATGAGTCAGAGGCAACAATGTTTAACGAACAAATAAAATAAACCGTTGTTGAGGAACTTATAAATCACATTTATATCTCAATTTCTTACCTGAAACTCTCATTATTTTAAGGCGGAGCGCAACAGTGAGAAGATAAAAGGAACCTTAGAAAATCGTGAAAATATAATAAAACATGAAAGATAAATAATGTTTCCTTCATGCAAATTAGTGGAGGAGTGAAACTTGTGGGAGGAGTAAGTCTGCTTGCCAGGGAACTGTTGCGACTTCCTCATGTATTCACTGACTTCCTAGCGCCGCCCCTCAAACACCTCTTTACTTCTCACCTTTGCTCCCTCTTCGCACGCCTCCTCAATACTCCAGAATCTAAACATGTGCTGCCTTTATATACATCTAAATTCCTCTCATAAGAAGTAGCTCTTGTAACATAGTAAAAATAACCCAGCTACAGATGAACAGTTCTCTCTTATCTGGCCAATCCTTCAGAAGCATCAAAGATTCTCAGGGACTGGCAGTTATGTGTGGTCTTTTATTAATTTTGTGTAGGTAGTTCTTGACCAACGTTCCTTATATGTATTTCAATTGAACAAATCATCCCAGAGCAAGTATGGGTCACAAATTGGGAGCTTAAAGAAGAGCATGGTATTGGAGTTCCTGTAGCTACAAAATGTGCATTGCAAAATTTCAAACAGTGGTGGCCGCGTTTTCTTCAACCTTCCCGATGATTCAACCTCGAGTACACATCCACAAGGTTATCGGGTCAAGGGATAGAGGCGAGTATTGTATGTAAATATCCCGGTGCGCTTATTTTTCTACATGAATCAATTTCACCACCATAGAATTCAACATTTTACTGCCACTCAGGGTTCGGCATAAGACAGTGAGGGGCAAGGCATCAATTTAAGCCTTCCACAGGTTTACTGATGCATGGCTAGTGGTCGACACAAGGCCCTGAATCAGACCGCCATCAAGGACACTGCCAAGGACCCACCAAGGACTTCTTTCAGCCTGCCCCTCCATCAGGACAACCTATCATCACACAACCCTATTCTCCAACACACTGGGGCAGGAAATCGTGTTTTTGTACAATATATTCATGACGTGAGTGGTTGAACATACTCTGCATATGTACAGTTATATTCGTAAAGCTGCACACACACACACACACACACACACACACACACACACACACACACACACACACACACACATACAATACCAGCCCTTGGTTTGACAAGCATCATATTTTCTTTTCCGTGTTTTTTTCCCGCCCCTACCTTCCTTCCGCAATCATTCGCGCCGGGAGAGCTTCATGTCAAGCAAAACAACCACCGCCTCGAGGCTGCGCGAGTAAGGCCACGAGGCGCTGCAGCCTGTTAGCATGACCACAAAGGACGCCGCGAGCCTGCCGGTGCCTCATATAGTTTCCTTCGATATCACATAAATACGTTCTCGGAAGATATCATGAAAAATTTGAGTCCTTAAACTACGTCAGCCTTTCAACACTGCCGAATCCATCCAGGGAAATCATACTGAGATTTTTCTGCGTCTTATTCCCGCAACTTAACAATACATAGTGGGAGTTACTACTAGCTGTTTTGAAGTGTTTTCATGATTCTAGTGATAGTTTAATATGGACTTCATGTAACCAATGGAATATAACATCCGTGAGTATCCGAAAATAGTTCTTATGAAAACCCAAAAGGTTTCGGAATGCAAGTCTAGAAGAAAATGTAATGTATTATGTATATAAATTTGCCTCACATAATATGCCAAACAAAGAATACGAGCGCAGGCAGGCAGGCAGGCGAACCACTAACAATACTAACCAATATTTACCCGGGTATTTCGTGAATGGAGAGGCGGGACCTTGCGTCATATTTCACAATCCACCATCACTTAATTACACCTTAAGATGAGTGTGGCGCAGCTTTGCCTTAGTTACGTTGCAGCAGGAGAGGTGTCTGGCAGCATTAGACCATTAGTACAGTCGACCGCGGGACACGTCAGGGAGAGGCGGCCTTGATAATGATTAAGGCACGTTATGAAGCCACACGGGACCGACAATCAAAGTAGGTAAGAATGAATTATACATCACACAGTCTCTGATGCAACCAGGCCTGTCGAGTGCTATTTGCCAAGCTGTATGGCGTCCTGAAGGGTGGTTACGAGGGCATGGCATCTACATAAGGGTGCTGTAAAGCCAGTGTCTTATGATATTAACCACGTCTTACCCTCACACCACGCTAGGAGTTTCTAAGATATAGTGATGTTGAACTTAAACCTTTCCTTTCTTTCATGGATTTCCTATAGTGATATATAACTTTCTGAACAAGTTCTTGTACTGGTGATGACTCATGAATAGTTATGTTGCCAAGGAAACACAAATTCAACCTCAGTTTTTTTTCTTTGTGTGTGTATGTGTGTGTGTGTGTGTGTGTGTGTGTGTGTGTGTGTGTGTGTGTGTGTGTGTGTGTGTGTGTGTGTGTGTGTGTGTGTGTGTGTGTGTGTGTGTGTGTGTGTGTGTGTGTGTGTGTGTGTGTGTGTGTGTGTGTGTGTGTGTGTGTGTGTTGTTGTTGTTGTTAAGAAAATATCTATTTATCTATCTATCTATGTGTGTGTGTGTGTGTGTGTGTGTGTGTGTGTGTGTGTGTGTGTGTGTGTGTGTGTGTGTGTGTGTGTGTGTGTGTGTGTTAAGAAAATATCTAGCTATCTGTGGTGTGTGTGTGTGTGTGTGTGTGTGTGTGTGTGTGTGTGTGTGTGTGTGTGTGTGTGTGTGTGTGTGTGTGTGTGTGTGTGTGTGTGTGTGTGTGTGTGTGTGTGTGTGTGTGTGTGTGTGTGTGTGCATGAAAGTAAACTTTTGCAATGCCGTGAATGTTACAGAAAGATTACTACAACAGTCACCATTAATCCTGCAGTGACCACAAACAGACTACATATAAGACGTTTGAAAAATAATACAATCACTCAGTAGAAAATATTGATATTACAGTTCATAAATATCCAAAGAGCATAATAATCTCAGTCATAATGCACATCAATAACAGAAAAACCTTAGTAGCAATAATTTCATGGAGGCTGCGGGCAAATCACTGAGCATAATGCCTGTGTGTCCCTGCTGGAGGTCACGCCGTAGCGAGCACAGTTACGCCCAGCAAGGCCCCGCCACACCAGCTGAACTGGCCACAATACAAAAGCTGTGTATTACTGTATGTATTCTCCAGACAACACCAGTCAAAGTTAAAGTGTAGATCACCATCATCACGCTCATTGTGTATCTAGTGAGTTCACTGCACAGCAAAGGCCTCCTCTATTCCAGCCCTCAATCCCTCGCAATCCACACGCTTACTCAAACAATTTCAAAACCAGTGAAACAATTTTTTTTTTGAGAGTACTGGTTAATATTTACACTTCTTTTTACAAATCTCAAATCTTTTTCGTCTCACTATCTCTCCATTCCTGCCTTCATCATCTCTATATCTACCAATAAAGTAGCCAAACATCAACAAACATCAACGGAAAAACAGACATTAATCAGTTTAATTGTCGCTCCCCAAAAGAGTGCAACAGAAAAGGAACAAGGCAAAGTCGGTTTTCCTTTACTACTATTATCTATTTACTATATATGTTCGATGCATGACGTCTATCGCCTCCGTTTACAAATGTGGTGAATCACTGCATGAAGAGTAATACGTAACAAAGTAATGGTGTGTTTGTGAATGCATTAAGAGGGATGAAATAAATTTAGCTTCTCTTATATAGCATGAATCAAGAGCCCACGCCATCACATGAAGCACTCTCCCGCATGACAACCGAGGCCTCAAACAAGTTTCCTTATGACAGATGGTGGATGCAGAGCTGTATATCAATAGGAATGTGAGCGAGGCAATCCAATCCAGCCTGTCATGGGGAAAGGGAACCGTCGTCACTCTCTCTTCACTATACAGGTCTGCGCGCTTGCTGAATAGTGATGGTTAGTTAAAAACACTGGTGCCCATAACAATTTCCTGCACGACACCATCACAGGCACACAACCATTACTCATGACACTACAGTAGCACCTCAGTTATGGTTGTAGTCTAGACATCCAGTCACCCACCTAGCTTAGGCTGGCATTTCTGATTTATTTTGTAAGCAGGCTTATATTCAAGACAATGATCCCATCTTTATTTTTCATCCCTTTCACTGATTAACTAACTAACTAACTCTCTCTCTCTCTCTCTCTCTCTCTCTCTCTCTCTCTCTCTCATTTAATTTCCACTTGACACCAAGGAATCCATTATTAACCACAATTATCACCATTATGTAACATCAAATAAAATAGCATTTCTTAATAGGAGTATCAACAAAGAAAGCTGAGCGGGATCTTTTCTTTTTTACTGATGATCTAATGTAATCACTTTATTATTTGTGCCCTGACCTTAGACCTTGTTACTTAGGGGGAAAAAAAAAGTAGGTAAATCCTCCTAAAATCCAAATTCTAAATTCCAGAAATTAGTAGTAATCAATTTAAGTTCTCATCACGTCTCATCATTAGCAAAAAAAAAAAAAAAAAAAAAAAAAAAAAAAAAAAAGTCATTGGGAGCATTTTTCAGTCTGGCAGCACACCGAAGTGTTCAACACTAAAACAGTTCACCATGAGTATTCACAGAAAATGGCAAGCCTCTGACATTTTCTAACATTTTCTTTTACGTTAAAAGGTGAACTATGATAAAGCGAAGTAAATCCTTTCTCACTATTATCATTATTTAATCTCTCTCTCTCTTTCTCTCTCTCTCTCTCTCTCTCTCTCTCTCTCTCTCTCTCACTGTCACACACACACACACACACACACACACACACACACACACACACACACACACACACACACACACACACACACACACACACACACACACAAGTGGTGCTTCACGATTCAACACCACTCCCGTCACCACGAGACCCGCTGAGGAGCATACGAGCGCAGCAAGTAGCCCTGAGACTGAGACGCTTCTTAGGCGATGCTGCAGCGCACCGAGGCCAGCACACACCGACGCATAAGTCCTTCAGCCACACTCCATCCGCTCTTGCATGAGGGAAATGCCAACAACTCCAACACCTCCTTAGTTGACTAGGAGAGCAGCGAATAACGTGATGTAAGTCATGTTACCTCATGCAATTGTTATGGCTCCAGAATCTCCCTATGCTATTACTAGGCACCTGCTGTTGCTCCTCACCTTTTGGGGGCCTGCGCTGGTGTCCTTGGCAAGGTGGCATGGTTCTAGTAATAATGAGGAGGGTACCCACACCCATACCAAGGGCATATATAGGTAGATGAAGCTGTGTGATACGTGCGTAAGGGGAACATACGAGTATACTTGTGTAATGAGAGAGAGAGAGAGAGAGAGAGAGAGAGAGAGAGAGAGAGAGAGAGAGAGAGAGAGAGAGAGAGAGAGAGAGAGAGAGAGAGAGAGAGAGAGAGAGAGAGAGAGAGAGAGAGAGAGTAATAAGTTGATTGACAAAACTTGCTGACTGGAAAATTCACTGACTGACCGACTGGCAGAGACACAGCTAAGCCGACAGACAAGCAAAAAGAGACGACAACTAGAACAACAACGACAACAACGACGACAACAATGAAAAAAATAATGATAACAACGTACTGAACAGCAAATATAAACACATTAGATCATCTGTTCATCCACTTCCCCATTCATCCATCCAGCTAGGTAGTAGATGCACGTTTGCAGCCACACAGGTTAACACTCACCGGTAAATGTAGCAGATGAACGAGGGAGTGCCTGGCCGCCCCCCGCCGCAGTCGACACAGCGCCACGAACTCCTCATCGCCAGCCTCCTTCTCCCTCAGCACCCTGCAGGAAAGAACCACCGAAAATGAATAATGAAAAAGGTAATCGCGCCTCTCATAATCTAAGAAAGTCACCCATATGTGCATTGGATTTTTATCTTTTTCCATGATACTCCAGACCACGAACATCAGTCTCATTAAATAGTCAATAAGCAGAACACATAGAACAATTACACACAAAGATCAATTTTTCGACCTATGGAATATCGCTATTTGCATATTTTCTATAGGAACATAAGATGAAATAAGCCAGTGTATATGCTTTCACGTGGCAGTCCATATATAGAACCATTCTATCCATCCATTATCCATGTTTGTCTATGAATATATCCAATTCTCCTTTAAATCACCCTATGCTGTTCATTTAATTCATTTTTGTTTTGTAAGTCTTTCTGCAACTCTACACTTTAGATAAAATTAAAAGCAAATGTGTCTCCACGTAAATATGTTCTCTTACCTGAACATAAAGACTAAAAAAAGTAAGAGAACTGCAAGAAGACAGGAGCTCTACATGAAACATACTACTTATTTCCATCTATCACCACAATCTATAAATACGTCCAATCTTTGAAGTTCGCTAATAACTGAGTATTAACAAGATGATTATCGAGTGCATTCCCTTCATCTATTACTCTATTTGAGAACCATTTCTTTCCTTTCTTTTTCAAGTGAATCTTTCATCAAGCTTGAGGCCACCATGAATTTTGCTTATGCCATCCTTGTTATTTCCAATACATCACTTAAACACTTCCATCAAATCCCTCTCTTACACCTACAGCTCACTCAAAAATACAAAGATAAAAGCTTCAGTCTCGCTCCTGTAAAGAAAATCCCTCATCCATGCATCCTTTTAATTACTCTCCTTTGTAATGATTCTAATATACCTGTATCTTTATATATATCGGGACTACATCTGCACACAACAATCTACCGTAAATGACCTCTGAGGACCGATAGATATAACTCTAATATTACATACATCGGGACTTTCTTTCATTTTCAATTAATCCTAATCGCCATATTGATTTATTTCTTGACAATGGGCACTATATTATATTGATAACACAGTAGTTTATGGAAAGTAGTGTGCTGGTGTACTTCATAATGATAGCTTTTTAAATTATTTCAACACTCTCTCTCTCTCTTGACTTCCGTTCTAGCTCATCTCACTGATACGGAATAGTTTAAACACTTTCTTCTCAAGCATACTAGCGTTAACTTATAAATTTAATTAAAAAATAATATTATGGGAAATATTCAACTATCCATTTATTGTGTTACATCAAATACAATAAACCCTAGATAATTATTCTTTAATTCCTTCTCGAGTAGTTCTGCGCATACACTGTTCAGTCTAGCCATGTAACTCTTGCTCGAGGTAGAAAACGAGACTCAACAAGTGTTCTAAGAAAACAGACCTTTTTACCACCAACCATACTAAACTCGGACCGCTCTGCATGACAATAGTTTCTTCCTCTATCAAATATTAACTATGTAACTATTTTTCTTATTGTTGTCTCTGTAACACGCCATGCACAACAATATACAAAAAACAATGATACATGATCCGTGAAAATTATGCAGGCAAGACAAGACTGATTTCACTAAACATTCACAGACGTCATTATTAATCTACTTCAACACTGCCATATGAATATCACTAGGAAGAGTCATGAGGTAAAGACTGAAATATTACTCCTTCATTACGTCAACAGTTTTACATACGGAGGCAGCTGGAGCGGCTATATGCAATGAGGAATGTGGAAGGCAAGGGTATGCAGTGTATTTAATATCAACTGTAAAATTGAGAAAAAGAATATTACACATTTATGAGTTTATGTACATATAGACATTACATTAGCTTAATTATACCCAGGATATTAAGATATGTACACTATGTGGAGGAGGAGGAAGAAGAAGAAGAAGAAGAAGAGGATGAGGAAGAAGAAGAAGAAGAGAAGAAGAGGAGGAGGAGGAGGAGGAGGAGAAGAAGAAGAAGAAGGAAAAGGAAGAAAGAAGAAGGAGAAGGAGAAGGAGAAGGAGGAGGAGGAGGAGGAGGAGGAGGAGGAGGAGGAGGAGGAAGAAGAAGAAGAAGAAGAAGAAGAAGAAGAAGAAGAAGAAGAAGAAGAAGAAGAAGAAGAAGAAGAAGAAGAAGAAGAAGAAGAAGAAGAAGAAGAAGAAGAAGAAGAAGAAGAAGAAAAAGAAAAAAAAAAAAAAAAACAATGACAAAGAAAAAAAAAAAAAGAAAAAAAAAAAAAAAAAAAAAAAAAAAGAAGCTGAGAGTTACTACGCATCTTCCCAAGTTACGCAATGACCATTTTCACTTCATTGTCTGCACGCACCGACAGCCATTAACTCGTCTCCTGTCTCACGTTTTAATCGTCTTTTCCTTCCCTCTGCCTTCTCTCCCCTGCATTGTTTCCATTACCTGCCCTTTTGTAGCAGCCTGCAGTACTTTCCTTTTCTAGTTTTACTCATTCCCTTCTGAAATACCTCATATCTTCCTTTCTACAGCCATATTCTTGTTCTCTAGCATTCAATTTTACTTTTGCTTCTCTCCTCCTCAGCACCTTAGCATTGTTTCCATTATTTTGCGTTTTATGACAACCTTTCCAGCTTTCTTTTTTCTATTTTACTCATTTCCTTCGGGCGATTCTCAACATCTCTTCCCGACTTCAACCTATTCTTATTCTATTGTAATCAGTTCGGCTTTTCTTTCCCTCTGAATCTCATTTCCTCACTGTTTCGTTTATTAACCCCTTCAGTAGCATGACGCGTTTTCATATTCATTCTGCTTACTATTTGGTGATTTTATACAGCTTCAGAAACTTAAAGGAGGATGAAAATAGTGAAGACTCTGGACATTAATCTTTTCATTTCCATAGATCCTTAATAATGTCAATAAAATGGTCTGATCAAATCTCAAGATAAAAATGTGTCCCAGTACTGAGATAAAAAAAATGTGTCCCAGTATTGAGGTAAGTTTTTGGTGCATTTTTTTTTATATCTAGTTTGTTCTTTACTTTCCGCTCATTCGTTGTTAAAATATAAACATACCAAAACAAAGAAAAACTACAAGTAACAGTCAGATACTTATACACTTGGCAGTTCCTGTATAACATATGCGTGTCTATTCCATTCATCTCCTTACGTAAGTTTGTTTAATCTTCTTTTAAAGTTCCCTATAGACTCGGCACTAACAACCTGATTACCTAGTCTGTTCACATCATCTTCCTAGACAAGCGTGTATGTGTTTCAAGAAATTAGAAGATAGATTTGAAGTTTTTTTCAAGAAGGTTAGTGCATTTGTTAACTCCTTTAGTATTGGGATGTATTTTTACCTGGGGTTTGGGTATAATTAGACGATTTTGTTGATATTAGGAAAAGTCTATTGAGATCATAAGATTAATGGCCAGAATCTTCACTATTTTAATCCCCACATGAGTTGCTGAAGCTGTCTAAAATCATCTCATAGTAAGCAGAATGAACATAGAAACGCGTCATGGTGCTGAAGGGGTCAAGGCTTGAAAATATCAGGTTAATTTATTTTTTTTCTGTTATCTCTGCTTCTCTCTCAGTGTGTGTGTGTGTGTGTGTGTGTGTGTGTGTGTGTGTGTGTGTGTGTGTGTGTGTGTGTGTGTGTGTGTGTGTGTGTGTGTGTGTGTGTGTGTGTGTGTGTGTGTTCCCTAATAAAGGTTTGACATACTTTCAGACTTATGAGCTAACCAACACCGAGTAACTGAATGCATAAAATAAACATGCAAAAAAAATTGATATACACAACATTACATCTCTTTTCCTCAAAAAAAGAAAAAAAAGAAAAAACAAACAAAGCAGTAGTGAAATCTCTCTCTCTCTCTCTCTCTCTCTCTCTCTCTCTCTCTCTCTCTCTCTCTCTCTCTCTGCCAATGTAACAGCCCGAGAACATTGTATAAACTCGTCTCTTTTTTTCTCATCCTAAAAAAATATATATATAAAAAAAGACACAATTTTATACGCACTATACATTAATGGAGTAGCAGTCCCGTTATCTTCACTACACTGACTCACCTCAATTAAAACAGAGGAGATTGGATCTAGGAGAGGAAAACAATGGAAAAAATACCTGTGTTTTACTGCTTTGACCGAGAGAGAGAGAGAGAGAGAGAGAGAGAGAGAGAGAGAGAGAGAGAGAGAGTGTGTGTGTGTGTACGGGTTTTTAGAGCTGTAGCTTAGATCTAGACATAGAAGGACGAGAAGCGCTAGACAAGGATTACTGGGCAAAGGATCCTCAGCTTAACTACTGACATATGCCAAGGAGTGGACGCTTGAAGGGAGAGCAAACGGTGTTAGTATTTGTGGATTCGGCTTTCTAGAAACACGGGAAACGAAAAGCAGAACAGAGGGAAACGTTGCTAAAGGTGACCGCTCTTCAGTCTCGCATCATGAACATCGCGAAGCATATCATGGAGACTGAGCATTACAGGCCTCACACTCCGAGCTCTGAACTCCTTCTCGGGAGCAAAGGTTCTCAGGGACTACGTGAGAAGGCAGAGGTTCGTCTGCACAGCTTCCATCGCTGCGGCAGCTCTAAGATCAACTTTTGGAGCCTCACGGGAGAAGCTTTACATCGCTTCCAGTTGAAACTTTACTTCGCGCAGTATGGCACCATCGTGAAGCTGTTTTTGCGTCCTGACGGGCTGCAAGGCTCCGTGCAATACAAAAAAGGCGCAAACTTATGTGCCGCGGCCGGCAGAGTGCTGGCCGTGGCAGGTAGCAAAGAGTGGCGTTTGTGCAAGATTTCCTGCCGCGGGTGTTTCTTGGGGGCCTCAATCCCCGCGTGACGGAGGCTGAGGTGAGGGCGGCTGTGGCGCCCTTTGGCAATGTGGCCAAATTTGAGAGAAGAATGAAGAAGGGACGTCCCGCTGGGTTCTGCCTGCTGACTTTCTTCACAAAGGAGGAGGTGCTGAGGATGCTACAGCACAGGAGGGTGGAGGTTCGCGGCCGCCAGGTGACGGTCAGGATGGAGGGCGAGAGGAAAGAGCCGAACCGAATTTACGACCATTACGGCCCCGAGTGGCGCGAAGGCTACACGATGCTGCTGTACGGCTTCGGGGACCCGGACGTACTCACGGAACACGAAGTGGCACAAGAGATGAGCAAGTACGGCAGAGTGACGCATGTGCAGTTTGTGTTTAAAGACGGCCGCCGCAGACCTCGCTGCTTCGTGGACTTTGAGGAGCAGCGCAGCGTAAGGATCGCTCTGAAGGCGGGCTCGTGCTGCGTGCAGGATCAGATCGTGGGTTTCATGGAGGTGACACACCTCTTGTTAGACCGCGTCACCGGCAGGCCCAAGGTGAAGGTAGCGGAGGACCCGCTTGATGACGACCTGGAGGTCCCGCTTGTCAAGGAGTTTGACATCACCGCTGAGGAGAAAGAGCAAGCGCTGCAGCGTGCGCTGTCCCTGGTGGGGACTGTATGCGATGCCTTCCTGCCTGAGGAAAAAACGGCATTTGTACAGCAGACGACACTCCTCGCCTTGGCCGCCCAAAGGAAGGACAACAAAGAACACCAAGCCGCGAAGAGGAAGAGGGAAGACTCCCCGTCCTCTAATTCCAGTAAACTTCCACGCATTGAGAAACACACCTACTCAGACGAGGAAATGGATGAGGAGGAACACACAGATAAAGAGAGTTCTAAAGCCTCGCTCAGTGAAAACGAACGGAAAAAGCTGTATATAGAGAACAGCAGGAAAGAAAAGGAGAAGGAAGGAGTGTTCACAGCAAATGGCAAAAGAAAAGCCCAAGGCAAGATGCATTCCTCCGAGAGGTATGTAGAAGAGAGTGAAGATGAAGGAAGGACAAACATGAAACAAAAACAGAAGGAAAAGGAAAACCAAAAGGAAGAGAAAGCTCCTAGCAAGGTGTGTGTCGAGAATTACGAGGCAGTGCGAGACATAATGAAGCAGCTGAGCTGGCGGTGTCTGCAACGGCGAAACCTGCAAGGCTCCCAGCTGAGCATGTTGACTGAACAACAACAGTCTCTCCTTCAGCCTCGCCCCGCCCAAGACACAATGCCGCCCCCATGCGTCCCCGAGACCTGTCTGGACGAATACATTCCTGACGAGAAGTGCCGCGTGTACATCCAGGAATTGCCAGAGGACGTCCAGCGCCGGGATGTCATGAAGCACTTCGCCAAGTTCGGGGACGTGCTGCGGTTGTACCTGACGCGCGGCAGCAAGGGCTTCGTGGAATATGAGTTCCCCGATGACGCGAAAGACGCGCTCAAAAAGAAGCGGCACGTCATCAGCGGTAAAGAGATCCGCGTGTTACGTTCCCACAAGGGACGCCCTCAGGTGTTCGTGGGCAACTTGCCGCCCACCGCCACGCGCGAAGACGTGACTGAGGCGCTAAGCGTGGTCGGCAAAGTGTTCGACGTGAAGATGATCGCAGGCAAGAATTTCGCTTTCGCCACCTTGCGCAATGACGCCGCCGTGACGCGCGCCGAGACGCTGGGCTACGTAGTCATGCACGGCCGCCGACTCTTCGTCAACAATGCCCACCACAACAAGCACTGAGTGGCGCACAGTGCCATGGGAACCGCAGAGCCATGGAACTGCTGAGTCCGGCACCCGAGTTTCATCATACAAAACAACAGCACCACAGAAAATGTTCCTCTGTCCATGAATACCACAAGGAATGTATGCATTTCATTTGAATATGTGAAAAATCGAGAAAAATGTTCCAAAGACCACGAGGATGAAGAAAAATACCATATGAGGATTTTTCTTCCGTTTTGTTAATTTTAGAAATCAATCAGTGTAGGTATTGCTATGTGACCAATGAACAATAAAGGAAAGAAAAGTACAGATATCTTTACTTAACTCTTTAAATCGTCAGATGCAATGTGTCCTTTTTTACCATTGATCACTACAACTTTAAGGTGCCAAAGTACATTCAGCAGCAGTTTTGAATGATTTGTTGAGAGAGAGAGAGAGAGAGAGAGAGAGAGAGAGAGAGAGAGAGAGAGAGAGAGAGAGAGAGAGAGCATAAACATAACTGATTCTTCATTTCTCCAGTCTTTCCACTCACTCCTCTCCTACAACCATTCCTATTACTCTCTTCTCAATCACGCTATCTAATGCCTTTCTCTTCCGGTGCTCATCCTCCTTACATTTACATTCTTCCTTAACACATTTATTTCTCACTTTCTCAATCACTCATTCACTCACTACCTCTACGAACTCTTGGACATTAGAAGAGATTTTTCAAATTTACCATTCCTTCAGGTGAGTGAATCTCTCTCTCTCTCTCTCTCTCTCTCTCTCTCTCTCTCTCTCTCTCTCGTGTGTGTGTGTGTGTGTGTGTGTGTGTGTGTGTGTGTGTGTGTGTGTGTGTGTGTGTGTGTGTGTGTGTGTGTGTGTGTGTGTGTGTGTGTGTGTGTGTGTTCAGGAATTTCCTCCAAACTCCCACGTGTCCTTTCCTCCTCCTCCTCCTCCTCCTCCTCCTCCTCCTCCTCCTCCTCCACTTCTCCCTCCTCGCAGACCTTGAACAAACTCTTACGCAAGCTCACAATAACTAGAAAATACGACTTAATAATAGTAGTGACAATATTCATGCTTAAATACTTCTCCTCTCGTCCCATCACATTATTAACTCAACTGATAACCTAAAACACGTCACATGAATTACGAATAACTTCATATATTGTTTGTATGTGGCACTGATTAAAACCACTTATTATATTCTTCTATGGAAATTTCCCTTCACATTGTCCAGTTAAATATCGGAATCCTTGCATAAGAGCTGCTGTCACTGTGGAAAACGAAACGTTTGTGATCGTGGCGAGAGAAGGAAAGTCTCGACACTCTTGCCTATCCTCATATCTCTTACCTAATAGTCTTGTTCCCCAAACACACGCACTGAATCCTCAATATTTTTTTCTCTTTCGGGCGCAGTAACAGCACAGCACCGGGGGAACTTGCGTCATCATTCTTGCATCCTTTGCTACACTGCTGTTACTGCTGCTGCTACTACTATTGCTACTACTACTACTACTACTACTACTACTACTACTACTACTACTACTACTACTGCACTACTACTATCACCTTCATTATCATTATTATCTACATCACTACTATTATTTCTAAATCACGGCTACTATTACTACCACAATCATCACTATTGTCACTATTAATTACAAAGCACTATTGTTAATACTACCACCACCATCGTTACTATTAGTACTTTCACTATCTCTAACATTATTACCGCTACTATTACCACTATAATCACACAAATACTATTATTTACACCACCACTGTTACCATTACTACCACTAATACTCTTACTACTACTACCACCACCACCAACATTCATTATCACTACCACCACTACCATCTTTACTACTATCATCACTAATATTACTAACACCACTATTATTGTCTGTACTACAACCACTGAGACACTTATTCATTCGTCATTTATTTACCAGGTAACTGAAGTCTTATCAACACTCTGTTAAGTAATTTCAATGGCCTTGTGTAGTAAACTATAATCCACTTAGCCATTGTCTTTCTCTCCATTAAATCTCCAATAATCACCGTACTCTATAATGAATACACATTACTGCCTATTGAAATAACTACCCACTCATTTTTTTTCTTCACCTACGCATTATCAGAGGCACTAGTCTTATTTCTTTGCTTTTTTAGTACTGTGCCTTACTGAACATATAGAGAAATCAATGAGAACCACTTCACTAATTTTTGGTACATCTTTTCTTAATTTCTAATCACCCTGAGACATTACTCGTTCCACAGCCGCTTCTTATCTCTAAAAATATGGCCGCCGTGGTACAGTGGAACCATGCGCGCTTTGGGGTCCGAGGGGTCTCCAAGCGCACGGGTTCGAATCCTGTCCACGGTCCGAGTGTAGGTTAGGCTTCCTCACTCGGGGCAACGGTTTCCTAGCGGGTGGGCTTTGAGATAGGAGGTACCCCAAAAAGTATCCCCTTTAGTTCATAAATTCCCGTGAAAAGTCCACATGGTATATAAAAAACACACACAAAAAAAAAAAAAAAAAAACTGTAGAAATTCCAAATATATTGTTTTTAACTCTTTTTTTTCTTTCTTACACACACTTATAAAGACTTCATGCATTAATTCTACTTGTTACTGTTTCGTATCACGGTGAAAAGCGTTGTAAAATGTTACTCTGTGGTCAATAAAGAAAGCAGAACCGAAATAAAGATGGATGGACTACGTGAAGGAGGATGTATGGCAGAAGGGAATACACGAGGCAGAAACACACAATAGAACAACAGAGAGAAGGTTCATTTCACACAGCGATCCGGTATAGAAATGAAAAAAAAAAAGCCGAGATGATGATGATGATGATGATGATGGTGTGTGTGTGTGTGTGTGTGTGTGTGTGTGTGTGTGTGTGTGTGTGTGTGTGTGTGTGTGTGTGTGTGTGTGCTGAGAGGTATGTGCGTGCATAGTTTCCTTCAGGTTCACGTTTATGCTTAGCTGCGTGTGACCTACTCGGCCTGAGTCAGAAGGTAAGAAAGGATGGATCAGCACGGGGTGATCCTAACAAACACAACAGCCACAGGCGACCTTGACACGGAGATAACATCATTACAACCCTTATTCTGCATCCTGCTACTCCTACTGTGTGCGTTTCCTGTCTCCTGAGCTTCCTCTTCCTTCTCACAGCATTTTTTTTTTTTTCATGCCATTCTTTTCATTCTACTTTTTTTTTTCTTGTCCTTCCTGTTGTTGTTGTGCATCCTCATCCTCCTACTGTTACACTCACTCTCTCTCTCTCTCTCTCTCTCTCTCTCTCTCTCTCTCTCTCTCTCTCTCTCTACTGTTCTACCGACAAGAAGTTTCTCTGACATTGTATCCCATAACCTAACCTAACATAACCCTTTACTTATCTTCTACAGAACCAGCACTCAGGTGGGCCTTTTTTAATATTTTGTTGCCCTTGTCTAGCCTTCTCTCCTACTTAAATAATAATAATAAATAAATAAATAAGTCTCACTCATAATTCATCCCGTGTTTCACTCAGGCAAAGCAGAGAAACCTGCAATTTCCTGGCAAAATGCTGACATTCTCTCTACAAACAAGTCTCGAGTACTCACATCTGTCCCGCCCCACACAACACTTTCCTGACACTAAAAACTACCTATCCATTACGTCTTCCTTCCATGCCTCAACACCCTCCATCCTCCGTAACGACCTCCATCCTCCATCCTCCATCCACCACGCCCTTCCATCCACCTCTGTCACCTTTAACGCCCTTCAAACCTTGCCATTACGCAGCCTCTGATAATTGTATCCCTCGCCCTCCATCACTGTCTCCTCCACACCCTGTCTCTGTCTCTCCACACACTCTCTTGATCTGTCCCCGCCTCAGATAAGCAGGGATCATAAATTCTCAAACGTTTCAACGATCTGCTTCCACTTGTTACTGCTGATCAAGTGGGAGATTTTTGGAGTTTTAAGGGCGTTTTTTATATTTCTTGTGATGATCTAATAAAGATTTTCCAACATCACTAGAAAAATACATGAAAATTCAATTTCTATCTTTGTAGCCTTCGAAAACAGTCCTTATGAGAGCCTAAAGCGTTTCCTTGCAGTATTCTCTTTCCCAGCTTACCTTTGCAGAATCCCTCCCCCACCCCACCTCCCTCCAACCCAACACTACAGCCAACACTTCAGCAGACGTGAATTCTCCCTCACTCACCACAAACATCGTTTCCTCTTCACCTCTGTGGCACACATTCCCTCCTCTTCCCTCCTCAACCACAATCACACTCTTGATTACATTCTTGAGGCCGTTTAAATCTAACCCACCAAGAAGCCGGACCACGCACAGGAAGGAAGGAAGAAAAATATAGCAATAATAAATAGTCAAAACATACTCGTATCGCTCAAACTCATGATGGAAGGAGCTGCAATGTGGATGCAATTGCAATTTAGGTGGAGAATGGCACGCGTGACTCGTAAACTTGCAAATAAATGTGCATACACACTTATAACAAATTATGCACCTAACTCGTAGAAACTCAAAATGAAAAATATTATTACTTCATAACTCTCTTCTTTTTTCATTATGTAATTTGGGTGCACCACTTTATTAAGTCCTTGCCAGACCAACCGACGCTAAATCACAGGTATACGTCCGAACATGTAGATAATAAGTTATATTCCTCACTCGTTACATGAAATACTTTTGCTTTAGAATCCTTCTCTACTGGGCAAGTAATTCCACAGCGTAGTTTTCTTGAGTTTTAGCAGGAATCACTGACCACAATGATCTTAATTCTTCAATTACCAGTATGTTTTCCATCAAGGGGTGCTGCAGAGGAAAGGGAGGTGAGGGATGAGCCAAAAATCCAGAGTACGTGTTTGTGTATGAGTCACGAGGCACGAGAATGTAAAAGGAAGCTCGTAACAGGGAAAGGGAGGGAAGAGTGGAGGTACAATGCATGCAAACAACCAGTTTTTCTAACGGTGATATGATTCATAAATTATGAAAATGAGTTTGTTCACTGCATTTTGCTCGGTAAATGAATTGGGAGAATGAAAACACTGACTCTAAAGGTCATTATAGTTATCATTATACTCCTCTTTTACAACAATTTGAGTTTATTTGTTTCATATTCATTACTTTATGTATTCACTTTTTATCCCTGTATCTGATACAGGTTAAAATACAATGTGCACAAAATTAATGACAGAATTTATATTAGTAAGTAACGTAGTCAAATTTGATAAGAATAGAGGGAGTAAAGAAAATAGCTTCAGAAAGAGTGAAATAGATAGATGAAAAAACTCATTAGTTAGGTTATTAGTACAAAATCAGAACATTTTAGAGTAATATAAGAAGCCATGGATGTGAAAGACAGGTGAATATAGATAGATATGTGTTGTACAGAGACTGCTATATGTATAGGCCTGCCATCTTCTTGCTGCCTCCTTCCACTTGCAGCCTTTTATGTTTTTATTTTTCGTCAGAATACAAGCATGTCTACAAGTACAAATGCATCTGCTGGTCTTCAACATTATTTCCTGGAGAGAAAGAGCCACTGCATATCCTTAGTTCAACCACTACATGTATAACAGACAATGTAATTCCAAAGGAGATTTACTATTTCGCAACAGCTTTCTTCATTTCCTTAAGTTCTTATGCCCAGTTTGGCAAAATGAAATCTACGGGATAGAAAACGAAAACAGTTGCCCCGCATGAGGAGTCCCGCAGAATGGCATCCTGCAATATGTTGAGATAATTAATCACATGCTTAATGTCCCGGCCCCGTCACCCACCTGCCGGCCACCTAGACTCACCGTACGGAAGCTGCTACTGAACTAGAGACTCACTACACCATATGGAAAAATAACACTTGGTAATTATAACTTCCTGTGCTTCTCCTTATTCTTTGATTTTCTGCTTGATTCCCTTGAAATGAGTAATACGCCGTGAAGAGATTAGCGAATGATCAAGTATAGCACAGTGGTAAAAGTAAAGACAACCAGGATACTCGTAGATCCAATATATCATAACTACTGCCTTACTGGATTAGAATCACCGACATCAGTCAAGTGAGCCACCTTCTGGTTTAGGAACCTTAAAAAGATACCACCACAAGAAAACTAGATGATTTGCGGAGCCACAAACTCCTGTGAAGCGTCGACAGCCGGGGAAGTATGAGTGATGAGAACACGGTAGTGGAAGACGTACAGATGACTTAATGCTCAACACAATTCCAGTAAAGGAGAAAAGGAAAATATGGCGAGGCAATTGAGTAGACAAATTTGGGCGAGCAGGCTGAGCGAACATGGAGGTTGTGAGTGAGAGGTCGGAAATCGCAGCTGTCAAAATTAATAGGCAATCTCGACCATATGTCCCTTGGAGTAGCGGTCATCCCACTCTCTCAGCTCACGGTGTCGCCAAACACTAGATGTTTAACCGCAGGGAAAGGAGACCAGCAACAAGACACCCACTCACCGTCACTTATCGTCACTGAAGTCCGAAGAAAAGTCAGTCTTGAAAATTCTTTCCTTTCAGATGAAGAATAAGCTAGACGTGATGTCTAATATTGTGTACCTGCGGAATCTCAACGACTGGAAATGATGGGAAAGCAAGGTACAACTAGAAGTGTCCAATTCCTCATAAATGTGACGAAAAGTGGATTGCCGTCTGGAATCCCGCTACTAAACACAATTCTCAAACCAGATTATGACACCCCATTCTTCTCTTGGTTTCATTGCCACTGGACGAGGCGATAGGCGTCATCTGCTAACCAGTACACAAACGTAGATTGAGCACATAATTTCACCTGTCGATAGAACTTCCCGAGTCTTCAGGGAAAAAATTCACGGCTTAAATTTAACAAACGGGTTCTTTCTCTATCTGGCGGCGCAGGAAGTGATATCACGGCCCAAGATGATGAGTGGCGCAATGCCGATTACTATAATGAGCGGATTGGTGTGTTGGCTGGGCCTGGCCGTGACCCCTCAGCCCCTTACCGCAGAGGATACAGCCGAAGGACAGGAAGATCTCCTTCCCTCCTCCGTGATCAGCATCTAGGCAAATGACGGGGTGGTGAGGGGTAACGCGTGTAAGTGGCCGCCTCATGCAAGAAGTTCCGGTAGTGGTAAGGATCACTGTGTTTCCAATGCCGACATCAACGATAATATTAAAAAAAAAGTGCAAATCACCCAATTTCCATTTTGTCTCCTTCGTGACACGTAATGCAAAGGAGGAAATGACTTGCGGATAGTCGGTCTATTTGAGAATCCGAATAAGCATCAGGGAGTCCTGGCCGGCCTCAAGTGCTACATCCTTAGTTTCCTTAGTTATGTACACAAGTGTTGGATATATAGCATTCCAGATAGTGTATGAAAACTAAACGGAGTGATCCAAATGTCTTTTTAGGGCTCTGTGTCGCAGAGTTACTTGTCTTTAAACTATCACAATGATCTGCAAAGATAAGGCACAAGGCTATAACTATCTCGTCAAATATTAGCTTGCTATGTATGCCCTTTTACCTGCATATATGATACTGAATGTGGTACGAATATTCCTTGAGCAACTGCCGATTGAAGAGAGGGATGCTGAATTACTTCACAGACGACCTCGTGTTGTCCTTCATTTCTCGAGGGGGACTTACCTAACGTGCATGGAATGAAGCACACGTAAGACTCAGATCCCAAACTACCACAATGACAATGTAACTGTATCAGAATGAGTCATTTACTGTAACCACTGAAAGTTTTATCGATGAGTGATCAGCTACATAATTTGTTAACGTGGTATTCATCATCACTATCTGAAGGATAATGAAAGTAATTTTTTATGTAAGAGGAGAAAACTGTCTATACTATTTTTTCATTAGAATTTTATTAAGAAAAGGTGCAACGTCGATACAAATTTGATACAGCTGCAGCACGTTAACCCCTTCAATACTGGGACCTTTAACTTGAGATTTGTGTACGATTAGACCATTTTGTTGACATTATGACGGGTGTATGGAGGTCAGAAGATTAATGGACACAGTCTTCAATATTTTAATCCCCACATGAATTTCTGAAGGTCTATAAAATCACCCAAAACAGTAAGCAGAGTGAATATGGAAACGTGTTATGATACTGAAGGGGTTAACCAAATCATAACCTGTCACTGGAAACAGACTCATGCTGCAACGGAGATCATATGCTAACTGCTATTACAAGAAAGCGCTACCTTATCCACCAAAGAAACAACGAGGCAGGATCAGACTCGCATTCTTTTGTAACACGATCTTTATCACCTACCACTTCGTTATCGGTCACCGCAGCATGAAAGACGTCAGGGACGTTTAATACGAGGACAACAACTGCAATAACCGGATGCGTGCCGCCACACTCCTGGATCATTCCCGCTCATTACGACACAGTGGCTTTGATACATCTTATTGTGTATTATAATAGTGATTTGTGGCTGATAATGAATTCCGTGAAGGTGTTAAGTGTTAGAGAGAGAGAGAGAGAGAGAGAGAGAGAGAGAGAGAGAGAGAGAGAGAGAGAGAGAGAGAGAGAGAGAGAGAGAGAGAGAGAGAGAGAGAGAGAGAGACCCATACAGATAGACAGACAAAAGAAAGACAGACACAGAAACTGATACGCGCACAAAATATCATATATATAGAAAGATAAACTAAAAAAAAAATGAAGTTAGCTTGAAAGTAAAAAAAAAAAATAATAATAATAAACAGAACACGGTAGGAACTAATGCGGCATCACAGGCGAAATCCAAATAACTTTTTCAAAACAGAAGATATTTTTTCTAATTTAAGAGAGCGAAAAATCTGAATCACAATTAACATCTTTAACGCGAAGACTTTACAAGCTTCCATACACTCACCAAAATGTGTAAATCTAGTCAGGCCACTGGAATTATTGCTTCTTTTGCGTTAGTAGACTCAGTACGTAAGAAATTTATGACCCTTATCGCCATCCACTCTCTTTACCGAGCCTAAACTTCCTTCCTACTAGTCCTTGACATTTGCAACATTTCCCTCAATGGTTTCTTCCTCATTTGCTACGGCAGCCATCTCATTACTACTCCAGCCTTCCTTCCCTTTCTATCTTCCACTCCAGTCCAACCTCTCATCCCCATCTTGCCTCCACCTCCATCCCTTGTCCTCATCCACACTCCACTGTAGGTTTATTAAGCAAAGGAGATAACAGGGATGCTAAAGGCGCCACAAGGACTCCGGTGTACCATATAGAGATTACAACGTAGTGTGTATGCCTCTGCTGGCCATCCGTCACTCCCACACTCACCTCCACGCCTCTATTCTCGTCTCTTTCTGTTCGAGCGCTAGTCTGACCTCCTCCTCGTCTCTATACCTCTGGTGCCTTCTTGTATCGCCCTCACCATGTTCACCACCATTCACCAAGAGTTAATGTTATTGTTCCCTGTCAACGCTTTTAACTGTTACGATATGAATGACTTCCAAAATGTAATGATTCGTCTTTTCTTTTCTTTTTCATTTACAGCTATCTTTGGTAATAATGAGCTCAAACTTGATAAGGTTATATTTCAAAAAGATCTAAAAAGGAAATGGATCTCAAATAGAGTGGTAGATGAATGGAATAGACTCAGTAATCAAACTGTTAGAACTAAGTCATAAAGAAGCATTTAAAGATTAGACAAATTTATACATATATAAGGTTGATGGAAATATGGTGATGGGTACGCTTCATTCAGGGTCTGTTAAGTGTACACCAGAGGGCCTTTTGCAGCTTCCTTTATTTTCATATATCTTTAATTATTCACTGATGCAATGCCTGTCACTTCTTTTTCACGCATGAGAGAAGGAACTAAGCATGAAAAACTAATCGTCCCTTTTGTTCTTATTTTATCCCTAACGTGTGTGTGTGTGTGTGTGTGTGTGTGTGTGTGTGTGGGTGGTGAATATTTGGAACCGCCGCCCATACCCGCACATATACCACTCGCCGCGCCCTTCACTCCTACTCGCCGTGCCCACACACTCGCAGGTGCAGCCCAGCATCACCTGAACCTGAACAGTGTACGCAGCAGAAGACGAGGAGGGTGCAGTGCCCCTCAGGTGTAGGTGTGACCTTCACCTGATATCAACTGAGCAGCCTCCTACTTGACCAAGTCGTGCGGATAAATATGGACCGTGTAGATGCCAGTATACTTTTTAATGAATTTGTTTTGGCCTTCATTACCAGGATGTTTCATGAGCATATTATTTTGATAGTTTGTATATAGTATACAGTTGTTGTTATTGTTATTTGAAGAATACATTCATATTTGGTGAAAGAGGGAAACGGCCAGCCTTGACTGGCTAGTTTGAAATGAGTGTTGAGTGGTTAAATGGATTTTGAGTTCTGAGACATCGAACTAGAATGTTTCAAACCTACCCATTCACGGCGAGGACTTTGGCCGGCTAGCCCAGTACAGCTCAGCCCTTATTGCCGTGTGGATGTAGAGTGCTACATATATCGATTGCCGTGGATTTACAGTGTTGTGTGGAATACTTGGTGAGTTTAAAACTTTGTTATTTGTTATATTATAGATGTATTTAGCAGTGTGGATTTCATTGTAGACTTCATCTGTTAATAAGTTTAATTATTATAAGCTTCAAGCCAGTGACGAGGCCATTAAGTTGTTGGAGAGAGATTCGGTTTACTGTGAAGAAATTCTTAGTTATTTATCTTTATTTATTATCAACACATAGTAATGCAAGGCAATAGTTATTTAATTGGGTTAATGAAATCTTACGTAATTATTTAGTCTACCGTGAAGTCCACACGTTTAATATTGCGATTCGGTTGTGATAGATTGTGATAATTGAGAAAAATTGGTTATATCAAATTGGGTTAACGAAACTCTATACGAAGAAGTACATGTAAGACCTTTCTTTGTAGAATGATTCAGAGGCCGGTTGAGATCGAGATTCGATCTGTTCTTCGTATTTATGAGACAGGGATACAGCTTGGTGAGTGGTTACTAATTTAATTTATGTAATTGCTATACAATAGCTGACTTTAAAGGTAAATTCCCTCGATCACATTAATATAATTAGCTGTCTTCATTTATGGTTGTTATCCTTTCAATGTAATAACTATCTGATGATTATTTTTATTATTTAGTCAGCTATTGATTACCGTGAAACATTTTGAGGCATTTTGATAATGATGAATTGTGTGTTCGTGTTTGAATTGTTTGTTGTTTATTGGGACCAATTTGATTGTTTCTACAGTATTTATTAGTTGGGTTACCATGTACGAGTATGCGAAAACAGTTGGAGTAATGATTTCATTAATGACAATATTGTCTGTATGTAAACGTGCGTTTTGGATACATACCAGCTTATTTCATTTATTATACCAGCTTATTTCGTTTATTATATTAGATTGTAAGATGTGACCGTATTTACAGATACAACTTGTAGTCGAGTTAAAGTGCAATAAAGGTGGACGGCTACAGAGCGTTATCATCTATCCCAGTGTTGGACAACTAGGGCTTCTACAGAGCGATTGCATGAGTTTCAAATCAGTGACATGAAACCAGTCTGCCCTGCGTCGCCAATGTTGATTAGTATCTTCACTCTTTTTACCTTTCTCTTCATTCCTTTCACTGGAAACTGGAACTAACATATTTTTCTCCTTCCTCCTTTACATGACTTTAAGGGGTTCAAAAAGAAGACAGTAAAATATGTAAAAAAAAAATAAAGATGGACAACATTTGGACAATCTTTGTTTTCTCTTCAGAGTGAAATCCAGTAAAAATCTACGCATATTTAAATTTACTTGAGAAAAATCTTGTGGAAGATTTCATAAATAGATAAACCATAGACGCTTAACGCTACATCGCCTTCTGGTTGACGCCCCGAGAAAATTGCTTCGATCCAAGGTTGCCCAACTCAGGCGTATCTGGGGACGAGTAGCTAAAGACCCAGCCATATCTAAAAGGTCCAACGATGGCATGGAACAGTGTGACCGAGGCTTTCATGAGATTTTTGAGGTATAGATACTTCCAAGCGTGAACACAGTATGTGGAACGCTGCCTGACAGCTGACCACGCCTGCTGCGGCCTGAACAGTTACCCGCAAGCTGAAAAATGCAGGCTTTTCATGTTTACTATTTGGCGAACATCCGCGTCCAGCAATCACCTGCGTGTCTCCATTGCTTGCTGGTTTGCGTGCAGGCCATGGTTGCTATTTCCGGCCATAAACTTTTTATAGGCGTTGGTGTGTGCCGTGAAGATGGATATCAAGAATATCATTTTGAAACATCTATCCACATAAGCTTAAACAAATACAGCAAAAATCCTTAACAACCTCAAGTTCGGTATTTCTATTCTTCTAAGCAGTTATACTCGAGCGGAAACTGCGCATTTACCCTGAAGAACGACGAAGAAACGGAAACAAAACAAAAAGTAATATTGTGCTTGGTATGTTTAATGACCTCTCTGTTCTTGCATGCATAAGAAGGCATTATAAACCATTCCAAGTTTCCTGACACACCAATGGAAGCAGCAGAAAGAACATTATATGCATAGCACGTATGTTTCCTATTTAACATTCCACTTCCGTATAGTTAAGAAGATATCATCACTTATTACTCTTGATAACAATAAGTTCTTAGCCATTCTCTCTCTCTCTCTCTCTCTCTCTCTCTCTCTCTCTCTCTCTCTCTCTCTCTCTCTCTCATCAGTTTTCCCTTGGAGGTGGAAAAAAGAAGGCAAAAGGATTAGAAAAGGAGACTAAATAAGGAGAGGCAATAAAAGGGGAGGAATACATGGCATTAGAGAAGAACATCAGATACCAGGAAATCAAGGTTATTTGCTATGACTGATCAACTACGTGTGGGAGAACAGGATACAGAAAGGGTACTAGTGAAATAAATGGCAAACAAGACGAGAGGAGGGAAAAAAAGAAATATGAAAAATGGAAAAGTTTAAGAAATATAGAAATGATAAGAGAACGTAGGATGAGGAAACAGTGAAGCACGAGAGAATAAAAGAGGATGACGAAAGAAAATGAGGATAAGAGAGATAGGAAGAGAAAAAAAGTTAAGAGCAGAGAGAGAGAGAGAGAGAGAGAGAGAGAGAGAGAGAGAGAGAGAGAGAGAGAGAGAGAGAGAGAGAGAGAGAGAGAGAGAGAGAGAGAGAGAGAGAGAGAGAGAGAGAGAGAGAGAGAGAGAGAGAGCCAATTTAAGAAGCTACCTGAGAAAAATATAATTAAATGTGTGAGAAAAAAACAACTAATCTCTTTCCTCTTAAACTGGTGGCCCAGATTGGAGGAAAAAAGAAAATCAGAACATTGAAAGATTAATTTTCCCGCCGCTACCCGACCCTCATCCCACGTCCCCGCTTATCCATGTCTCACACTTCCCTCCTCCACCCCAAACACTCACGCCCCTCCGTCTCCACACAGTCACACCTCCGCCGCCTCTCTCATTTGTTCACGCGGACTGTGCGCTTTTGCGGTTCTCGTGATGCGCCACCACAGTTGTCTCCCGCGACACTCCACAGTCACGTACAAGAATATGTATACTCAATCCTACCTCATTTGCGTCCTAGGCCATAAAAATGGTCCACAAATATGCTGCGGCGATCGTTTACTGCTATGTTCCAGAGTGGAGGAGGCGCCGCTTCCTCACTCTGGACTTGGCAATCTTCGCTCCTTTTATTCTTCCGTTTGTGTTTTCATATGTAAAAACGCGTGCGGAGTTTTGGCATATGGTTTTTGGAACACACACACACACACACACACACACACACACACACACACACACACACACACACACACACACACACACACACACACACACACACATTGGTGCATGTTCACAAAAAAAAAAAAAAAAACCCAGCGAATGAACAATACAACGATAACAGTTTAAAGAACAATAAGCATAGTACAATACTTGAGTACATAGTGCGCGCGCGCACGCACGCACGCGCTATCACACACACACACACACACACACACACACACACACACACACATACACACTGCAGACAACACACATTTCAGGTAACATCCACTTAATGAGCTGCATAAATCTTTTACTGCTACGGTATTCCTTCGTCATTATTTTGAACGACGTGAGAATTGTTTTCCTGGACACTAGAAACGGAAAGAGATGGTAAATTTTATCTTTCCTCGGCTACAAAACAATTTCATCTTTCCTCAGCTACAGAAAAATGTTATCTTTCCGCAGCTACAGAACAATTTTAGAGACTAACATGAAAATATATAAAATGATGCAAGTAATCATGGGAAAATATCAAGCAACAAAACAGTTAAAGTGACGTGAAAGGCGGATAGAGATCAGCCAAATAAATAGCAGCATCAAGGCGAGGCAAGAAGGACTCAAGCGCTATACATCACCCAGACACCAGGACTTACTTGACGGCTTCCTCGTACAGATCCAGATACTCCTCGTAGCGCTCCCACACCTCTTCCTCGAACAAAGAACCTGAAGTGTAAAAAAAAAGAAAAATAAACACACTATGAACTGGGAAGTAACTTGGACTAAGGTAAAAGAAAAATAAACTTGTATGAAAAGATTACACGTGATAAAGACAGTAAGAAAAAGTAAATAAGAAAAAATAAATAAATGAGTAATTGAATAAAAACAAGTGACGTAAATCAAGATATGAACAACACTGTGTATGAATGTAGTGAGGAAAATGTCTAGGTTATTGTTATGTATTTTTTTGTGCATAACAGAGGCAAGGAAAAAGAATGAAAATGTGGTGAAAGAAAGGAACAATGCACGTATAAAGAGTTTTCCTTTTATCACTACCATCTCATTTTCGTCTCGTATTTTGCTGTAAAAGTGCACTTACAAAACAAACACCGTTGAAAGTCTCATGTGCATTACGTAAACCCTCAAAAAATTATTAGGAAGCTCAGAAATAAAAAGATAATCGTTTAATTCAGAAAAGCAAACGAGACAGTTATTTGAATAGTGTATGTTATTACGATCAGCCCAAACATTGGCTATGTGCCACTAAGGCTGTTGTAACAAGTGATATTAAGCAAATAACGTGAAGGTTGAACAAAACACAATAACGTTGGATATAGGAAAAGTATAAGAGTTGCCAGGATGTGGGAAAAGTAATGCTTCGGTTTGTTGTTCAGAAAAATCACCCTCAGTGCATTCATCTCAAACCCAATGTTCCCCGCACTGATGTGTTTCGTGGCTGGGAAGACTATCCGGTTCCGCGTGCCACGGCGTGATAGTCCGTGTCCTGTAGGGGTTCCAGCAGCGTGAAGAGCATCATACCTGCGGCCCATACCATCCATCAGTCAACGTCAGCCCATACCATCCATCAGTCAACGTCAGCCGATCGTCATCCATTTCCTTTTGCTGTTACCATGCAGCTTCCTCACCGTCCTACACTGATATATCGCAAATTTACTGTAACATAATATGATTCGCATCAACGCCTATAAAGTGATTCATATCGACATGCTGCTTTCACTTCCCACGCATCAGATGAAAGAAATAAAATGTTTTCTTCCACCTGATATTTAGAGACTGCTAAAGCTCGTATCACCCACTGGTCGTCTTGTCATCCGGTGGGCAGACGACCGTGAAAGTTACGTGAAGATCTTCCCTCTCCACCTCAAAGTGAGTGAGTCACGTCTGCTGCCTCCCACACACTGCACCGCACCTATTTGTCTGTACCAGCGGGCTTTTCCCAGGCGGGAATGAGCGCAAAAACCTCACTGGGCTCAGGTAGCGAAAGATGATGACAACAGGTGTGTGCTTATAGTACTTAATGAGCACTTACTTAATGAACCTTTCGGGTAACAAATCAGGTAAAGAATCTTGAGTGTAGATATGGAGATGACTGAGGCGTCATGTCGTTGTTAAATGAACTAACGTAAATATAAAAAAAAAAAATAAATAAATAAATAAGAAAAATAATGAAAAAAAATCACAACCTGAGACGTAGACTTTGGCAAAGTAATGGCAGTAGATGCGACACCTGCAAAGTCAGCACACTCAGGTGGACAGGTGGGGAGCGAGTCACGGCTTATTATACGCATTGAGACTCAATTACACAGACTGAGGCTCAATTACACAGACTAGGACAGAATTATGCATCATAAAAACCTGGAGACGCATAATTATTGAGATAACAAAAAAATAATAAAAACAGTGTGCCGGAGGACGACCAGTGTTAGAAGGAAGAGTCCCGTGAGGAGCTGGCGGGTGGTAGCTGTCGGCCGCTGAAGTCACGCTCTGGTCGGTGTTAATGGCACTTTGGGAAGACTGCAAAGAGTCAATCTAACGAGAACGGAGTGTGATCTGTCGCTGCCTTTTCCGTATCTCGGCCTATCTGACGGAGGCGTTTCTGTTGGGTTTGTTGTTCCTCTGGCAGCAAGATAAAGAGCCAATGAGTGAGTTTGGGGGATTTGCTGCAGGAACTGGTCATTACTGCTGTCTGGAAGAGTACGAGTAATCCTTGAGAGAGAGAGAGAGAGAGAGAGAGAGAGAGAGAGAGAGAGAGAGAGAGAGAGAGAGAGAACGTGACCACCTTCTAATGCTGTATATCGTTGGATTTTTTTTTTTTTGCTTTCATGTAAAATATTCAACTAAAATAGAAATACTATACTAAGAATATGCCATAGCTAATCCCTCAGCCAGTATACCAGAGAATATGCCATAGCTAATCCCTCAGCCAGTATACCAGAAAATATGCCATAGCTAATCCCTCAGCCAGTATACCAGAGAATTATTAGATGTCTTTCTTCCGAATAAAAGAATAAAGGAAAAGCAAATAATTCAACTATGATACAACTCTCTTGATACAAACCACGTGAAGGGAAGTCAGAAAAAGTCAAAACAGTGAAGTTATAAAGCGACAGTGAACGTGCAGTAGTGGTACATTTGGGCTCCAGTGATACAAGAAACACCCATTTTACCATCAAATCACCACCATTGTGAAGGCAGTCCAGCGCCAACAGGATGGACTGTGGCGAGTCTGTCTCCCTAAAACCACCTGAAATTGCAACATGAAAGTCTCTAACCTGACGCATTAAGGTGTGCGTGACTGAGTGATTGATAGTGTGTGTGTGTGTGTGTGTGTGTGTGTGTGTGTGTGTGTGTGTGTGTGTGTGTGTGTGTGTGTGTGTGTGTGTGTGTGTGTGTACAGAATGTCTTTACACTTGTTAGGAAGGAAATAACTAAGATATCGCAAATGCAAATGCAGTAACCACAAAGAGAACGCCTTTTGAATAATTTATGCAGCCCCTTGTGTTTTACGGCTTCATAAAACCAATCAAGTCACGAAAGGAATGCAAACAAACGGCAATTAATTCAAGAACTGCGTTAAATTTAAATTAATGCATTGTTAACCCTTGTGTGTGTGTGTGTGTGTGTGTGTGTGTGTGTGTGTGTGTGTGTGTGTGTGTGTGTGTGTGTGTGTGTGTGTGTGTGTGTGTGTGTGTGTGTGTGTGTGTGTGTGAAGGACTGAAGCTTGTAATTCGTAACAACACCAATTTTGTGGTCGGTGTGCTTGCTTGACTCGTTTCGTAAAACATCGCTGGGTTTTCTGGACCTGAGCTACGTGAATTAAGCCACAAAAGTATAAGTATGAACATAAATTCTACTCCACCTTGCAGCACATGTATTTCTTTCTCTTATTTATTCAACCATAAAAACTAAAACCTTGCAGTTTGAATAGCGTTGAACACAGACGCTCGTTAAAAGTTTCTCAGCGTTTTCTTCCCCTTAAACCTCATGGAAATAAAGCAGATTCTAGTAAGGAATACCTATACGCCTATCACGTCATCAGTGTCTCTCCCACATCCTCACCTGGACCCACGAAGGGAGAGACACCTGTACTAACCCCAGGAAAGGTATAATGTTACAATCATAGGAGTACCTGAGCTAAAGCCAATAACACAGGAAGGGAAGGGGAAGCAAGTCATCAAGGGTATCTAAATTATACGGTAAGGAGAGCCGAGGTGCCTAAAATGGTACGGCAATCATTGGCGGGCCGTAGTACAGTAGGCCTGTTTAAAGCTGAGGCGCGTCCCTGCTGCTGATGCTGACTGTGCTGCAGTAGGCCTATCATGCTCTAACATAATTTAGGTAAAAAGAAAATCCGAGCAGCTGAACAAGTGTTGTATGATGAGCATGGTGGTAAAGTACTTACAGACCCAATGCCCTCTCGAAATTCCAACCCACCTCCTAGTCTCCTCGAGCTGCCACGGTGAACGATTGGACGATTAGACTGGATGAGCCAAGACACATTCCCATTAACCTTAACCCCGGCCCCTGGGTGCAGCGTGACAGGCATGGGTGCAAGATACTCCAGCAGTGAACGTGACGACAGGAGACAGCTGAGAGATGCGGTCAACGTCCATCTAAACAACCAACACCTCATTTGCATCTGAGTAATGAATGATGATATCCGGAGTCCTTTCCCTCCCACGGCCACGTCTCCCTCTCTCTCTCTCCCTGCCTTCCCCTTTCTTCTACCCTTCTACCCCTTCCTCTTTCTGCGGTTTTCATGGCTAGTACACAGCGGCCACGCGCGGACCGCTTTGCCTCGCGGCGATGTTGGCGTGGGGATGATGGCGACGCTGCGCCACTCATACGAAGCAAAACATGATACCGTTTTGTACAAGGTTAGTTTGGTGAATGAATCAGAATTCAAGAAACGCTAATTTCTTTTTCATTCGGTTCCTTCTATGTGTATGAAGAACCTACCCCTACCTCTATTACTACTACTACTACTACTACTATATCATCATTACTATATATATAGATGTTGGTTACACATAACTCATTTATGTACGAGGAGAAAAAAAAATCCCCTTGCGTGCTCATGCCTCTTCTCTGTGCCCGGCCTGGCTGCACCACAAACCCACCGAGCCACTTGGGATGATTGTCCCGGCGCTGTTTGCGGAACTAATGCTTCCTGCCTGCTCCGGGAAACACTTCTCCAACAGGAAGTGACAGCGGGCACAGCCTTGGGAGTGTTGGAGTGGTGTGGTGGTGATGTATAGAAGTGTCGTGGTAACCGTGCACGTCTGGCCCTTAAGGCGCCAACAGTGCTTGCTGCTTCCTTCAAATGGATTGTAGGTTTATAAATGGGACTCCTAGTGTCGTCTGGAGAAGCGTCTAAGAATACAGCATGTTCGCAACATAACCATATCAAAAAGGGTAAATTAATAACTTATTAGACTAATATGTATTTTTTGTTTAAGTGAGTCGCCCAAACGTCACCAGTCACAATTATCATTATCACTAGCTCCAGCCATTGTCACCCGTAATAATGCTGCAGCGATCCTAATATCGTATCACCATTGTGCAGTTGTGTGACAGCTATAAATGAAAAAAAGGTATAAGTAAATATTAACCTGAACTATTTTAGTGAATGGCTAATTTTCTTCTCTATCTTTGTTAAGTCATCAGCTCGTGTTTTGTTCAAGAATAATTTTCATTGGAGGATTAGCCCCAATGAAAATTACTCTTAAACAACACACGAGCTCCATGTCACGCACCGTGTGTTGGTGTGATGCTGGTCTTTTAGAAAGTCCATGGCTCCCACAATGTCTGTGGTTTATCATTTTCAGGCAATAAGTTCACCAGTAAACTACATAACTCCATAAACGTGTGAGTATTTGCCGGGAGACGTGAGATTACTGCAGGAGTCTTCCATCTTTGTTTGCAGGGGGAGTAGGAGGAGGAGGACGAGGGGGCGAGGAAAAAAAAAATTATAGTGATGATAATGGTGATAATGATGACAGTGAGAATGGCAATGACTGGATATGGCAGCTGCGGTGGTGGAGGGGGTGAAGAGTTTCACAAAGATGAGCCAAATCATTAATGTAAGAGAGTGTGAGAGTTTGGTGGAACAGAAAGTACATGTTAAGGGGAATAAGAGGCTAGGGCAAGAAAACCTACTGTACATGTATAGGTTAGACATAAGAGGACACGTGGAATGCAGAGGTAAGGGAGGGATGGTGACGCAGGTTAGACGGAAGGAAAGATAAAGCGAGGTCAAGAGAAAGTGAAGGTAAGATGTAAGAGACACCAGAGAAAAGAAATGTATTGTAAAATCGCTTTTAAATTGATGAAGTTATGACCATGGAGCAATAAGGTCGTAAGCCACTCCACTATACTGAAAGAAAAAGAGAGGTGAAAGATGCAAGAAAAGAAAATCAACATTAAACAGAACCAATGGGAGAAAGAGCAGATATAGATGGGATAAGACGTGCTGCGGGAGGTAAGTAAACAAAATAATGTGCAGGAGTAAGGGATGGTAAGAAGAGGCTGGGATGGGTAAGGAGAGGAGGCTTAGGTCCAATGAAAACACTTGTGCGTACATCCATCAACAGGATAAAGGCTATTCGGCGTACATGACTTGCATAGTAATCCAACGCCTCCCGTGGCCGCTGGGGAAGAAGACAGGAAGAGAAAAGGAGTGGGGAGCTGAGGGTCGGCGAAGATCGTGACAGGGGAAAGGATGGGTAGGAGAGAGAGAGATCCATGAGGAATTCACAATCTCCACAGACCACTCCAAGCTGCACTTACATCTGCGTCGCCACTCTCTGTATGTATGTATACTTAGTCACTTAGTCTTATCTTTTCCTGGTCGTTGTTAATGGTCGTATCTTAAAAGTCTTCTCTCACAGGAGTACTTTCTATGTTTCGCATCGTCGCATGCCTACCAAACCTTAGCCTTAAGTTATACCCACAGATAAAAGATTATGATGACTAATGACAAATTTACGTAAGTGTCTCTCTCTCTCTCTCTCTCTCTCTCTCTCTCTCTCTCTCTCTCTCTCTCTCTCTCAAGTGGTCGTATGTCATGCAACACCGATGTGGTTAGGAATTACCTCTGCACTTTCATGAAGCACAATAACAATGCACCAAACACTTTGTCATTGAGAGCAGACGCACAATATTAATACAACTATAGTACCAATCGTAAACTGCGTACTTTGATAAGCAGAGATTACTTGTATGTCTATGGGAATTGTGTCACTCTACTAATCGTTCACGGCTCCCACCTGGCGAGGCGTGACCAGGAGCAGGGACGGGCGGCCAAGGCTGAGTGCGTGCGTGCAGGTACCGTAAGCTGAGCAGTTCCGGCTATGCTGCATTGCGGGTATGGGCGGGGCATGGCGGGTGATTAGTCTCGCTGCATTTGCTTTATTTCACCCTGTCATGAGCACCTCCAAGCCATACGGTGCCGATAACGATGCCTTTGTTTGTACAGCCGCGTGTGTTTGCAAAGGTGCAGTTGCAGTCAATAATCGAATAACGTGACTCACTCGCTTTCAGTTGTTTAGCGTTTTTCTGATCACCTAAGAGTCATTCAATAGTTATGTTTTGCAAGGTGACAGTAAGCGTATCGTTGGGCTTAGCATTAAGAGGAAGCTTAAAATAGATAGGCGAGAGCGTTAGATTAGTTGACCTCTAACCATGACTATATATGACGAAGTTCATGTTAGTTATTATATCTTATTTAGTTTTTATTACTTTTTTTATTTTCTAGAGGAGCGTAACCAGTGATGAAAGTATTATAACAGAATGAATGACAGTGTTTTCTTATTTAACTTTCTTTTTTCGATGACACTTTTTTTGTCACTTCCTAAAAACAAGCTAAACAAATGAATAAGTAAGAAGTGGTAGGAAGTCACATATCATAGGTCTTATGTAGATCACTATTTTTCACGAATAGAAGTCACGTTCAAGAAACACAACATGACTTAAAATAAAGTTAATAAGGGAAAAATACTCACTAAGACATGTGTTCTCTGCATCCCACGAAGCGACAGCGGCATCCAGCTGCAAGAAATATAAAGCACTGTCAATCAACACAGATCTATAATTAGGCACAACAAAATGATGCACAGCGGATACCGTAAAACCTAACTAGTGTGGAAGAATCATGCGCCATATCATACTATTTTCTATATACAAAGAAAAGAAACATGATCGAAAACTTATTCAAGAGAAAATAATAAGCAGGACAAAATATATACATTTTGATACAAAAGAAATGAATGACATATTCTGAATGAAAGGTACACAGATACTCAAACACAAATGGAGACAGATTGAGAGATAATTAGCTATAGATTATAAACCAGTTAGGTAAGGCAACGAGAGAATAGATCAACAAATGCATAAACACAGACAAAAAAATGTGAGAGACAGACAGACAGACAGACAGACAGACAGACAGACACAAAACCTATAATTATTTGCTGTTCATCATTCTCAATTAAACAACGTTCAGGATAAAGCGAGTCGGTATTCATGAACTTGGCTGTTTGGGCTTTAAATTTAGTGGAAGTTCGGTACAATGCAACGAAACCATTTCTTGGATTATCGGATTTTCGAACAGAAAACAACATAACTGGTAGAAATTGCGCATTGTATTTCAGTGAATCTTACAATCATCTCACCTTCTCTGTGTTTGTAGGTTAATGTACACACACACACACACACACACACACACACACACACACACACACACACACACACACATACACACACACACATTCAAAGAAATTTACTTTATCTCACGGACCCCAAACTTTTCTTTTTCCCTTGGAATCAGTACGCGAGCTTTTGAAGCGGAAAGCTTCATCAGATCAGAAAGGCAGCGGTGAGGGAAGCCAGAAGCGGGAGATCTGAGCCGCGGGCCTCGTCTCACCTCAGCGAGTCCTGGTCCAGGGCGCTCGCTAAGAGGATATACAAACCTATTCTGTTGTTGACACGAGAAGGTCGAGCGGCCAAGCGAGGAGAGGAGCGCCAGCATACAAAGACAAGATTTCCGCAATGCTCATTAGGAAGACGAAAGACTTACTAATCCAGTTTGCTGCTGCCTCTGTTGTATCATTAGCACTGATGTATCCTTAGAAGCTGCACACACGCTTCATCTTTAAGTTTTCATTTCTCAAAAACAGCAACTGTTTAAAAATTATCCAGTGAACGTGTTTACCTAATAATGGTAGTGTTACTGTTTATCGTTATCCCTAAAAGGCGCATACAAACCTAAACTTAACATTTTCCTTTTCTTTAAAAAACAGCTGGAAATTAAAACCGATCCTATGAGGCATTATAATTTCATAACGCCTGTGTTTATTATAAAACTGTCTAGCTTTGTAGATTAGCGTTCATTACAACTACAGTTTTAGATATCATGTTGGAAAACAATAGTGAACAAATTTTGATTAATGATTACGAGATATATACATTCAACCAATTATTTACATGCATTAAAGAAAAACAAATAACAATTGTGCTCGGATATTAATGCCAGAGACTCAGGCCTTAAATGTTTTGATTTATACATTACTATTAGCATAATCATGTCAACTGTTGATAAAATGCGCTAACTTTGTCTTCAGAAGCCTCTGAGTCTACTGGTCCCTGACAGGTGTGCGGGGTATCGTAATACTTCATTATCAGGTTGACACCTCACACCTGTCACAAGTAATATATTCCGCTCGGTGAACAGCAGAATCAGGTGTGGGTGTGTGTTTCTCTCTCTCTCTCTCTCTCTCTCTCTCTCTCTCTCTCTCTCTCTCTCTCTCCTGACGACCGTCCAGTTCTAGGGCTGCTAAAAGATTAAACCTATATTTACTTGAATTGCGCAATTATTTGGGTACTCAAGATTTATACATGAGATCTATGCTTAAAAGGCATATGTGTTTGCATTCTACAAGTTTTTTTATCTTTTTTTTATACTGATTAAATTTGGACTAAACTATACCTGTGTGTGTGTGTGTGTGTGTGTGTGTGTGTGTGTGTGTGTGTGTGTGTGTGTGTGTGTGTGTGTGTGTGTGTGTGTGTGTTTACTTTCACAATTGTAGTCCTGCTGTCCCGCTGTTTCTGGCCCTGAGTCTGGAGGGAGGCGTTGATGTACGCACGTTTGTGTATATTTAAAAGGCGCCATCCCTCTCTCTGCGTCAAATGCGTCGCGCCGCTCTCTCTAGTACTTAGTAACAGAATGTGGCCTCATTTCTCACAAATCTGTCTCAAAATTTACATGACATGGACATTCTCGTAACATACATTAAAGAACTGTGACAAGTTGAGATTGAGAAAAATTAATCGCGTTACACAGCACAAAGAGTTCCTTTCTAAGACCAATGACAGGTACTTAGGGAGTGTGAGTGTTGGAGGAGACGGGGGAGGAGGTTGTACTGAGTGAAGCGGGTGTGGATGTCACTCTGTAGAGGAGCAACAATTTTCCCACAAACAAGTGAAAAGTCACGAGTAAAAGTAGCACTATGGAATTTCTCGGGGAACAGCGAACGGCGTACATCTCGTTTTCTCCGAAGAGAGTTTCAATAAAGAACTCTTAATACTGGTATGGAAGATGGCAAAAATGTAAGGTGATCGCAATTTTGTTTCAGTGTGAAGCATGAGATGAAAAGTACTGGATACATTACCTTTTAACACTGTGTAGGATGAGCTTTCGTTAATTTATCTATTAACATTTATCTATTTGTTTCCTTATTTACGTAAGTTTTTTTTTTAACCACTAATTTAATTTATTGAAGTTTAATGTATAACACGAACTTACTTTTTCGTAGAATAATAGACAATGAAACAAGCGGACAAAAATATCATGATCCTTTTTTCTCTTATAACTAAAATAAACGATTTGATTGTCCATATGTGAAATTAAGTAAAAAATTATGTCAATGTTAATTATTTTTAATTCCTCAATATATTTTCCTTCTCATGAACAATATTTGTCTTCTACTATGCTTAGCACACAACAGCAGACGTGCAGCCACTCAGAAAACGGCCTAATGACTGCCTATAGAACCTATCTGATTGGTGTGTGTGTGTGTGTGTGTGTGTGTGTGTGTGTGTGTGTGTGTGTGTGTGTGTGTGTGTGTGTGTGTGTGTGTGTGTGTGTGTGTGTGTGTGCTCTGTGTGTGTGTGTGTGATGTGTGTGTGTGTGTGTGTGTCAGTGTGTTATTCTCGTGAAGATATTTGACTTCTAGTTCAGAATTTTACCTCCCAGTCCCTTCTGTCTTCAATTCTATAAAAGAAGGAACTAATGTCACCCTCTGTATATGCCTGGCTGTAGGGCGGCTTCGTATCTATTATTGCCATTGACCAGAAACTCATTATGAATTAGTACTCTGCGCTAACTGACACGTGCGCAGCCTGAGGATGAACACACCCACAAGTCAGGGGTCATGGAACTGCCTACCTACTACCTCACGCACAGAAAAGCGCTCTCTCTCTCTCTCTCTCTCTCTCTCTCTCTCTCTTGTGGGTGGATGAAAGGAGAGTTTCTTCCCATCCGTTCCTCCATCACGCCTGGGAGTAACTCGACCCATTGTGGAGGATTGGCCGGCCAGCCTTTGAGCGCTGCCTGGCTCCACACTGTTGACGCCACTGTGGACATGCCACACGCACATTCGCATTAAGATTTAAGATCAAAGCAAAGAGGGAGGCATGACGCAGGACTGAGGCTCCATGTCGACATTCCTCTCATGTCACAGTGTTAGTTTAAGAACATGAAGGGAGAATAAATGTGGGCAAAACGAGGCTATGGTGAGGGAGGGTCAAGGAGCTGCTGGTGTAGTCTGAGCTGCTCCTCCATCTAAGGAGTGTTTGCTGTATCAAGTCAGGAATACTTTAGGTGGTGTATACTCTTACAGCCTCATTCTTTATATATATATATATATATATATATATATATATATATATATATATATATATATATATATATATATATATATATATATATATATATATATATATATATATATATATAATGCGAAAAGTAATACATTTACTTCGATAAAGTGGGTATTAAAAAATATCGATGAATATTTTTTAATTAGTCGAATATACTCTGCGATGAGAATGTTACTGACATTATTATATGTTAATTTAAATTTATTTTTTGTGTGTAAGGAGGGGACCGGCAAAGGGCAACAAAAAATACGATTAAAGAAAAAAAAAACTGCCCACGAGGCGTCGGTGGGTTTAAAAAAATATATAGATATATTTATGGATAGGGATGGTTACTACTTGAATATAATCATTGGCTTCCTTCAACTTCCCTTACGTTCTTATGAACTCACGTTAATCTACAAGGTCAAACCATGATGGCACGAAATAACAATGATCTACCGCTTAGAATGTGTGCCAAAATCGACGTAAAACTGCAATGTTCGACATCAGCCAACATGGTTCCACTATAATCCAAACCTTTCCCGGCGGTTGTTGGGTGTTAAGCCACATACGTCCACTACACTACGCTAAAGGCATTTTAGTGGTGTTGCCGCGCTGTAAGGTCACAGCTCCACGGCTTCCGTATTCTCTACTAGGCAAACAGGCAATACAATGTGAAAGTAAACATACCCAAACAGCCTCTAACCAGCCTGGAATTCTAACACTGAATTTGTTCGAACTCAGTATACTACCCAGTAGACCATCACTACTTAACGGTAAAAACACCTAAGAGATAATACAGTTAGTCTCCAGTAGGTATAAAAACGCTGCGAAGATTGATGAGCGCGGCGTTCTGAAAACCAGGCACAAATAACAGAGTGAGGGAGGACACGCACCGACTCCACCAGCTGGTCAGAGAGGGCGATGATGGGCTGCACGCTGTCGAACAGGAGCTGGTGTTCATAATGACTGACGGAGGACAGCCGACGCAGGTGCTGGCCGTACACTTCATCCACACACCTCAGCCGCCGCCCCAGCGTTCTCTCCGAAGCTGCGAGAACGTTGGCCACCCGCAGACGTGCATCAGACTCTGTGAAGGAAAGAGTATAATTTGAGTCTATGGAATGGACGGTAAGAATTTCTGACTAAAAGGAAATGTAGTTGGTTAACGACAACAAAGAACATACAAAAAAAGACACAATGAAATGCCGTTTTTCTATTATTAGAATCAAAGAATCATTGAAAGACAAAGAAATTAAGAATGTTTTTTTTTCTTTTCTTTTTTTGTGTGTGCGCATGTGCGTGTGCGTGTGTGTTTTACGTGTCAAGGAGTCTCATGAAGGGCACATAAAATGAGCGAAAAAAGAAAGCTCACTTCTAGAAAATAAATTATAGTTTGCAAAATGTTGTTCAATTTAGTCGCGGAAGTGTCTTGATAATCTTTTGTTGGAACACTTCAGGTCGTGCGGAGGATGAAAAAGAGAAACAAGAAGAGTTCCAGAGTTTGCTGCAAGTCGTGAAAAAAAAAAAAAAAAAAAATGAAAGGTGCGCGCCTGCTCGCGTCTGTTCACCTATTTGTAATGCACTGTCTACAATCTACAATCAAAACATCTACAAACCTTTCGCAGTATAAATTTCAAGCATATATACTTATTCCCTTTACAGTTCATAACTCTAGTTAAGAAGAGAAAAAGTGTTGGAAGCAAAACTACCTGCTAATTTTCACAGTCGTCAACATTTTACATATTCTGAAATACTGTATTTTTGTGTTTCACGGCTGCTGCTTATGACGAACACGATTAACTCCCTGACCCCTTGAAACAATCTTCCCACAACACCACAGCTGACGTGGATTTCCCAGGAAGCAGGAGGAGTATTAGCAACCAGAAGCATGTAACGTAAACTCTATAAGGATATTATGAAAAAAAATAGAACACCGAGGATTTGTGATTATTTGGCCTCAGTAATCAGATAATGCAACACTGATTCTGAGTTTGAAATTATTAGTTTATGTTAAATTATGCTAGCTTAGATAAATTAGGGTGTGCTTAAGTTAGATTAGGTTAGGTCACGTTGTTCAGGTTAAGTTAATTTAGTACATAAGCACATTGCAAATCCCGTTCTTGTAACAGTGAGGTTCTTTCCTGGGAGCTTGTTGACCTATAATCTGGCGGAAGATGAGGTAGTGACGGCGTCACGACATAGGCTCGTTTCCTGCGTCACCTCATCCCAACACTCCACCTTCATGCCACGCCCCCACTCACTACACCCGCCGCGAGCCTTGGCCTACCTGTCAAGCTTCGTACCTTCTTTCCGTTCTGTCGACATTACTTCCCTCCACGTGATATTCACAACCACACGACACCGACACCACACACCACAACACGCTTACACAAACTTTTAAAATGTCGATGTCATAATTTTTCGTCAATTTTCTTCAGAAACCAGTTACTACTTATCATTGATCAGGACGAGTCTTCATTCACAAAGACTAATGAGACCATGCAAGGTTATAGACCCCTTCAGTGTTGATAACTTGTGTACGGCACCACGTTACTGAAGTCTGTGGCACTCTGATAAAGCCAACATTAAGCCTTTCACTACTAAACACAACATGCCACGCGTGCTGCATTAGGTACATGGCACTAACTTATTTTACATAGGAAATATACACTTCAGGTGACACTGGTGTTATTGCAGTTTATCGCAACTTTAGTACGTATTATGGTGGTATACTGTGGTGTGTGATGGTGATGGTGGAGTGCCGCCCTACGGTGCGGTGCATTATACTGTAGAGTGGTGTAGAATGGTAGTTGTGTGGTACAGTACACTAAAAAGCATGTAATGTGGTGCAACGTGGTGTGGTGTGGTACATTCTGGTTCGTACAGCGTGATGTGTGGTGTGGTGCAGTCTGGTTTGGGCAGCGAAGTGTGTGGTGTGTTGCACTGTATACAGCTGTGTTGCGGGGTGAAGGACGCCCACCAGTCTCTCTCCCAGAAAGTGTTTGTGGCGCCGCCGCACTCCCTCCCTTTTACAGAGGCTGGAGTGACCTTTGGGAGGGAGAGTGTCAGCCTGACGGTCCTCTCGTCTGTCCGGCGTCAACACTATACATTTGTTTGTTTCTTTTTTTAACGCTGCTTTAGACATAACTCTACTCACAACTACATTCTTAACATATATTCATTTACGCAATACTTTCCTCTAAGGCCTAAGCCCTTTCAGATTCCTTCCGTAGAGCTATAATGATGATCATCAAAGCACTAGGCGCTGTATAGAGACCCTCACTAAGCATCGTCGTAGAACCAGTGTCCTCAGGTAAACAGGACAGCAACCCCTTTACTGGGCCTCAATATGGGTGAAAGTTGAAAGCTTGTATATGTTGATATGGATGTGGTCCAAAGAAGTGGTATATGAGTATACGTGTGAGTGTGTGTCAATTGTAAGATAGAACAGGTATTTAGTTCCTGCTTAGTTGCACTTTCAAAGAATTTTCCTGCTCTTCATGTACTTTATTTGTGTGCATGTATCAGTTTTAAGACAGAACAGCTATTCAATTCCAATTCAAAACACTATAAGAGTGACCTTGCTCTTCATCTGCTTCTCTGGCCATAAACTAAATACCGAGTCAAATCTGAATTTATGTACTGATGAACTGAATCTCTGAGGATTAAGCACTGTATTATGACACCAGCGAAGGTCAGCCGTGAGTCACCCCTTGCATCTACGCTGTAACTTCCTCCATATGCTTTTGTTAGTGAAGAAAGCAGAATTTTGAGTCACTGAGAGGCTGTAAGGCTTAAAGGTTATAGATGGATTGTGAGCACTTTAGGGAAATAATATTAGGTCTAGAAACTTGCAAATGATGAAGAGATAGTTCTTAAGTTCTATAAACATAATAAATTTGGACATATCAGAGGGCAGGTGACTGTTTTGGGACAGGATTTAAGATAAACCTCGAATGTTTTCTTACAACTGTTTTTGTTGTTTCCTCGGACCAAAAGGAGGAAAGCCTACGAGATTTATGAAGACCTGAATTTCTCTCTCTCTCTCTCTCTCTCTCTCTCTCTCTCTCTCTCTCTCTCTCTCTCTCACACACACACACATTAGAACACTAGCACAAACTTAACAAATTTCTACATCTAACACTAACTTCAGTCAACACATTAACACTGTCACATTGATACAAACACACAAACACCAAAACCTTAACGCAAGCACACTAACATCGAAACACAAACATTAACACACTAACATCCACAGACTAACACTAACACACTAACAACCACGTGTGTACCGTGTTGAAAGTGCACTGGAGCGTGGAGCATAATATAATATTACACTGCAAAACACTATGTACTCTATCAAACCGCTTTTTCCTCCTCTCCTCCCTTCTCTGTTTTTGAAGGTCATACTCGTGGCCACTCCTCAAGAATGACACAGGGATTAAACTAGATCTAAAATTAACCAATGACTGAAAATAAATGACACCCAGATTATGTTTCACAGGCAAGTCAGATTACTGTCATCTTTACGTTGCATCAAGTCATGAGGTGGTGATGCCCTGCTACTGTGTACTCGCAGTGCTCCTGGACGCTCACCAAGATTTCTCACCCCCTTCACTGACATAAGCAAGGTAACAAAAAGTAGCACCAAGATAATTATGTTGGCTTCTCACTCGGTTCTCCTACTCCTATTTTTCTCGTTTTGGGAACAGCATTTGAGTTTCTTTTTCCTTCACTAACCAACCTGATACTTTTAAGAAACAAAAAAAAAAAAAAAAAGTTTCAGTAAAATCACACAAACATAAAACATTCTTCTCTCTCTCTTTTTCACCTCTCTTACTCTTATTTCCTAAGCAAATCTCCCTAGTATATATATATATATATATAAAAAAAAACAACTGTTGGTTCAGTGAAATAAGAAGACTACTCTTGATCCAGAAAACATGTAACAAAACCAACAAGTTTTAGGAAAGTCGCCTCTTAACTGCAATATTGAAGTAAGAGCGCGACTAGACATTCCAGTTATTCTGTAGCAACGAGGTGAATGTTCTCGGACTGCTACGTCGCGAGACCATTCTATGCCGCTGCCAGGGGGCGGGGAGTTAATAGCAACCTTCCCGAGCCTCACCCGTGACTAGTGCGAGGAAAACACACGTGCCAGTCTGATAAAGCAGCTACTTTTGCTTTCATGTTTTGTCTCGCACAGCATTAAAACGTAATAATTGCTTAAATTTCATTATGTTTTCGCTTTATCTTTTTCTCATTTGTCTTGTAATCTTCACCGTCAGCTCACGTTATGATTGTGGTAAGTGAGGCAAGAGGGGCACTGGATGGTGAGTAAGGTGGACCTGGCGGCCTTGGTCCTCTCACCAGGTCAGCGGAGAGGCGATCTGGGCGGGAGTGACCTGCGTGGCATTACCTCACACGGCAGCTTCTCGGTAAGACTGAGTCCACATATCAATACCAGATTATTGAAGGTAAGAAAATAATCAATAAATAAACTAAAATAAAGTCATCCATCACATATCAGTTACTAAGGAACGACAGTTGAAGTAAGGTAGAATGTATAAACTTTCTGGCTACACTTGACCGAGAGAAATCCATCCTGTCTGACGCCCCAGCTGACCACCCGGGTGTACATATTTGGCGTGGCAATGGCTTTGGCCGCCAGGGAGTGGCTGGCGTTACCAATATAAGAAAGTGAACTTGCTGATATAATGCTGCACCTGAGCGTGGCTTGGTCAGTGGACACCAAAATACAGCTTCCGTCATCAACATATTCAGTGGCAAACAGGTTCTTGTTTTTCATTAACCGCTTCACCTGACTGAATTCTAACGAGGGAAAAGTAACCAGCTAGTGTACCAGAGCCATTCACATTTCCTCCATTGAAAAACAAGAAAATGCCTAATATATCAGTGAGTGGACTCGCCAAATGCATAAAAAAAAAGTGCGTGTGCCTGTGGGAAAAGGTCGAAGGAGCAGGTTTGGGAATTTTTCTGCACAAGGCATCTTGAAACTGTCCGCTTGATAACAACAAAAAACACAGGACGCATGAGGCGGCGGAGAGTGCGTTAAAATGCGTCATCTTCAACTTTTACTGGTGTTGAGAGAGAGAGAGAGAGAGAGAGAGAGAGAGAGAGAGAGAGAGAGAGAGAGAGAGAGAGAGAGAGAGAGAGAGAGAGAGAAAGCTTTCCGGTGTACGCGTTTTCGCTTCATACGTGACCCGCAGCAAATTTTATTCAAGTCTCCGTTAGGTAAGGATGTAAAAATTAATTGGATAAGGCAGATAATTTATAGGATCGGGTAAGAGGAAAGGAATAAATCATCCCCACCTTTACTTAAGTCCGTGTCGGCTTAGGATACAAAACCCCTGCATCTTTAATTATCTTCCAGCATCGTATAGGTTTGCTATGTTGGAAGGAGCCTATACGATATTTCACTTCAATTAAGGAAGAGGTGACTGCTTGAGGCGACCACTTCACCAGCTGTTCACCTTCCCGCCCCATCCTCACACCGCGCCCTCTCTACGCTGTCTGCCACAAGGCCACTCAAGGCAGCTGGCGCGGAGGGAGGGAGGAAGGTAAGGAAGCAGGGAGAGGATGAGTCCTTGGAGGCCAGGCAGGGGCACCTTTAGTGAGACCTTGATATAGAGAACAAAAACTCCACTAGGTACAGTCATATATTTGGGAGGCATCCTGATGTTCCTGATAGCAAGACTTCTTCCTCGAGACTTACGCTAAGACCACAGGACTGAAAAGAATAATATTGTTCTAATGTTGACCACTTACAGAACATAAATTAATTGCAATTACAAAAGGTATTTCTGTTTCTTACTAATTATAAAAGAATATTCTAACGTTATTAGTTATCAAATGGGGATTCGTTATCTTCACTGGATAAATTTCACTTCTGGTATGATAGAATAATAATGTCTTTTTTACGTTGTCCATTTTATGAACAGGATTTTTTTGGAGTCAAGAAAAATTTACATCATGTAGAATTAAAAAGAAATACCATCAAAATATTAAACAAATTAATTATACATGGAATAAGTCATTAAAACAGTTAACAATGAAAAATAACAGCACACCTGTCTACCTGTCCGCTTGGTGTCTCCACCCTCTGGACCCACGCTTGAGACAGGTATAGTGCTGCGTGATGTAGCCAGATGGCGAGCACCGGACCACGCCCCCTGCGGCTATGCAGCTAAGTAGACGTCAAAGAGACCAGAAGAGAATTTCCCATGCAAATCGTCCATCAATTTCCACAGCAACGTACATGGAGGAAAACGCAGCAGCCGAGGACTATTTACCTTACAATACACAGCAAGGTGAAAGGGCGGCACCTGCCACAGACCCTTCCCCTGATATGGTACGTGCATCCTACTTCCACCATCTCTGTTGGCAGCTGCTCAAAACTGTGGGAGAGCGTTTTTTCTTCCGCCCAGACAGTCAAGGTTTGCGCTTTAGTTCCACGTTCTACCCGTCCAGCCGTCCAAGAGGCTCATCGGATAAGGCGTGGCGGCGAAGGATGGCCGGAGATAAATAAATATCCTCAGCGGGGACTACACTTGACGCTTTCCGCACCCTTCCCGCAGGACTCTCACGCCTGGCCTTAGGATCCCCCACCAAAGGAATTGGGGAGGTAATATCGCATTCGGAAGTTGCATTTCTACCAGTGTTCTTGAGAGTGAGTCTGACAGGTATAATTTACGACTTAGCGAAGGGCCCACTGATGAACATCGTAAAGACAGAGATGGAGACACACACAGACTGACAAAACAAAGATAGAACAAATAAAAGACAAACAAAATATGAACCCATGAATAAAAGCACCACCAGCCTACCAAAACATACTAACATCTCACATTTTATTGTTTGTGAGAAAGAAAGCAGTCAGTTCTACCTTCACTTTCCTGTTCTCACACACACACACACACACACACACACACACACACACACACACACACACACACACACACACACACACACACACACACTATCATACGGCACATTTCCTCAGTACAATCACGTCCCACGGAAAAGGCAATTGTAGCGACAGAAGCAGGTAAAAAGAGCAGCGCAAGAACAGACAAGCAGACAAACGAGTAACTACGCACGCAGTGTAAGAATGGAGCTTTTTAACAGTGCAGGAAGAGGAAGATGAGCCGGAGGGAGGGGAGGAAACTGGGAAAGGGGTTGGGGGATGAAAGGAAGGTGGGGATGGGGAAAGGGAGGAAAAAGAGGAAGAAAACTAATATGAAGACAAAGGAAAACCAAATAACAGTATGTCTTGATGTCCCTATTAAACTGTTTGGAGGAGGAGGAGGAGGAGGAGGAGGAGGAGGAGGAGGAGGAGGAGGAGGAGGAGGAAGAGGAAGAGGAAGAGGAAGAGGAAGAGGAAGAGGAGGAGGAGGAGGAGATAAAGAACAACAACAAAACAAGAAAAAAAGAAGAGGAAGAATATAAATTACTAATAAAAAACCTTCACCATCACTACCACCCCTAATATTACTCCCGCCTCTACAACACACCACCATCACCCACCAACCCACACACACACACACACATCAGTACAGCACAAAGGAGAAGGAGAAAGCGAACAGGAAAGCGAAAGGAAATAGAGTCACTCAGTCAGTCGCTTACACTCTGCAGGGGCTCACTTACACACAGCACAGGTAACCACGACCACGAGACACCACTATGTACGCAAGTCTCCGTCCAGTTTACTTCTTTACTCGCCCTCATCATGGACCTCAGATGGCGTGCGATGGGGCGTAATGTTGGCGACGTGACTGGTCAGAGAGGAAGTGAGAGGAGACAAAGTGGGGGAAGTGAGCAGACAGGTTGGAGGAGCACGAGGAGGAACACCAGGAAGAAAGATTAAAACTAAGGGGGGAAAAAATGGGAAAAAAAAAAAAGTCCAAAATATCAGGTGATGTGGAAGAGGGGAAAAAAAGGGAGGAAATTGAAGAAAAGATGAAGATTACGAAAAAGATATCGGCTGCGGAAAATAATGCAAACAGAAGAGGGGGAAGAAGAAGAAGAAGAAGAAGAAGAAGAAGAAGAAGAAGAAGAAGAAGAAGAAGAAGAAGAAGAAGAAGAAAAAGAAGACGAAGACGACGACGACGAAGAAGAAAAGAACAAGAACAAGAACAGATCAACAACAACAACAACAACAACAACACTAAAGAGGTAGTAGTAGTAGTAGTAGTAGTAGTAGTAGTAGTAGTAGTAGTAGTAGTAGTAGTAGTAGTAGTAGTAGTAGTTGTTGTTGTTGTTACGAGTCTGGGGTTAGGAGAAAACGAAACAAGCTAAAAATAAACCTTTTTGCAGTTACAGATATAAATAAAAAGAAAACAAATGTTAAAATCTGAACATGTGTAGGTGGAGAAGGACACCGACGACGACTAACAGGAGCAGAAAGAGAGAGAAAAGAAGGAAGAAAAATGTAAAACTTCGGAGAGAAAATATAACCGCAGGAAACAATTTCACAGAAAGAGAAAATAATAATGGTTTTCCGAGCCTCGTCAGTAAAGCCAACCTGCTCGCACATCACGCCTGGGGACTTACACCTGAACAACACACAAACACACGTACAGTTACCCTGGGCAGTGATGAAAAAAAAAAAATAATAATAATAATAATAATAATAATAATAAATAAATAAATAAATAAAAAGGAAATCATAGAGTTTACCTTTCTCTTTCTATCATTCCTTCTCTCTACGCACTCTCCTGAAATGTTTCTTAGAGTGCGACAATTGAAACAGTTTAGGTGAATTTCAGGTAGGTGAGGGAATGTAAAGTTAGTATATGGACTAATAAATTACTTCAGTTACCATTTTCACTAATCACGGTACATCCTCATAATTGAATACAGCATTTTAAACACGTCAATTATGCTTCAGTTTCTTATATAATTTTGCAGCAAAGGAAAAGATAAAAATCCGCTAATTCTTTCTCTGTTTCTCCATATTTCAATTTAAAACATAATCTGTGGATATTTTTTTTTTTTGATACTTTTATGAACTAAGGCTTTTAGAGGACTTTTTTTTACTGATATATAAATTTTTTTATTCATCTTTCAATATCTATTCATATATCCATCTATCTGTGATTTAACTTATTAACTCTTTGCTTTTGTCTTGGTCAGATATTCCCTCACATAAAAATATTGCTCCGAATATCATTAATAAAAAAAAAAAAATCGTGACATAACACAGAGTCAAGTGTTTCACAAAGACAAAAGGGAACTGGATACACTATAGATGAAAATAACTCTCAGGTAATTTCCATGTTTTATCTGAATTATTTTGCAGCAGGTGACATAACCACATTGAACAGCAGTACATACAATTTCTCTCTAAAACGTTTACTGGGGAAAGCATGTGAGGTAGAAAGGAAAGTTGAATAAATTAAAGTATAAATCCCTCAGTGCTGACATTACGCACAATATAAAGAATGGTTGAGTGAAATCTTAGAATATTTATGAGGTTTGTATGTACAGTAAACTTTGGAAATTTGAAGCGGGCTTGAGACACAGACGGATCGTAACTGTGTGTGTGTGTGTGTGTGTGTGTGTGTGTGTGTGTGTGTGTGTGTGTGTGTGTGTGTGTGTGTGTGTGTGTGTGTGTGTGTGTGTGTGTGTGTGTGTGTGTGTGTGTGTGTGAGAGAGAGAGAGAGAGATTTTATATTTTCTTCACTACATATACTTTTCTTATGCATTCTCGAATATATTTTGTGTGATAGAAACCGTTCAATTTTCTTGCTTCCAAACCTTGCTTATGCTCTCTCTCTCTCTCTCTCTCTCTCTCTCTCTCTCTCTCTCTCTCTCTCTCTAGTAAAGACACTGAAAGGTAACAATAAAATTAAAAGTGACAGTAAAACGAAAAAAAATAATATACATAAATTTCTACTTTCAAAATGTGTAAAGAAACGATTATAAAACCAAATATTGTGCAAAAAATACCTTAAATACCTGTAAAAACTAAAGAAAAAAGAAAACCAATAAAAATCGAAATTCAATAAAAAAAAATGAAGAAAACATACAGGAAATAAAATCATGGTAAAGTTGAAAGCTAATGAAAAGGAAAGGATAGAAAACGGAGAGAGAGAGAGAGAGAGAGAGAGAGAGAGAGAGAGAGAGAGAGAGAGAGAGAGAGAGAGAGAGAGAGAGAGAGAGAGAGAGAGAGAGAGAGAGAGAGAGAGAGTGGGAAAGGGAAGACAGCTCCCACACTCCCCATAAACTTTCCCAAACGGGTCTCAGAGGCAGTCAACGCCCCCTCACTTCACCTGCAGCGCCACTCCCACTCCTCCCACTTATCCTCCCTCTCCCACCGCCACTCCCTCCTCAATCTCCTCCTCCCACTCCTTCCCAGCCTCTTACTACTTCTACTCTTCTCCTACTCCTCTTACAACTCTCATTTCACTCGCTCCCTCTCATTATTACTCTTTCTCTTCCTCCTTCTACTCCTACTCAGCCCAACTCCTTCTCAGCCTCTTACTACTTCTACTTTTCTACTCCTAAAACTCTCCTTCCACTCTCTGTTTCCTCCTCTCTTATTATTACTCTCTTCCTTCTTTCTTCTTCTTCCACTCAGCTTCCATCTATTTCTACTTCTCTTCTATTCCTTTTAAAGACTCTATTCCTATTTCTGGTCCTATTTTTCATTTCATTTTTACTCCTTTTCCTTCTTCTTTTTCTCTTCCTCCTCTTCTGCCTTCTCTTAATCTTCCTCCTCATCTTCCTACTCTTACTTTTCCTTTTTACTCCGACTATCCCTCCTGTTACAGTTCATCTTTCCCCTCTTACTTATTTTACTCTTCTCCTGTTTGTTATCCTTTTCTTTCTTCCTTTTTTCTCGTCAGTTTATTTTCTATTCCTCAAAGGAGCAACACACGTACAGTACATACATTTAAGGAAAAGGCAAGAGAGACGAGCTTGAGATGGATCGAGTTTATCAGAAGGGATAAATCAGATGCAGGAAGGAAGAAGATGGAGATGGAGAAAACTGGCAGGAGGAAGAAAGATCAATGAGAGGGTTTATGAATGCAGTGAAAGAGGGTTTGCATGTGGTTGGTCTGATGATAAAAGAAAAGGCGCATAGACAGTATTTATGTGTGAGAAAAATTATCTGTCGTGGCGAATTTAATGGGGTAAGCTGAAAGAAGAATGCCTTCGATACTGGAATCCGAATTTTCAACCTGCACTGTATGATTTTATGATTAATACTTACACTACTAAGGAATCAGATTAATTCTAAACCAGAAATCAATATGAAACTTTTAGATAATTACTTGGTCAACCATAGCAATGACTTCCATATTCATTGTGACTAATACCTGGAAGTTGTATATGTTAACGAATAATCCTTAAACTGAAGTAGTCAATGAGTTCAGTACATATACTTTCATTTATTTTTTTTTTTCCCCTTATACATCGACTCTCCAAAGACTGGCAGAGTACAGTAGCTTTACCTAACATGTCTCCAGGGCACCGCACCGGTATCCTCCACACCCTTACTATCCAGTACTTGCCACACGCTTTTCATTCCTCAAATCCACCGCATACATCCCGCAGGACTTCCTTACAAGGCCCGCGTCATTCTGTCCTTGGCTAAACATACCTACGCAACCTTCGCCCACACCCAGCGCCTCTCCTTCACTTAACACCAACTCAGCCTCCTCCTCCTCCTCCTCAACCTCCCACTCACTCTGCACCTCCTTCCTATCTCCATTCCTGCTCATACACCTATACTTTGCACACTCCACCCCTCATGCACTCCACCCATGCATTCATACATACATACAATAGTTTTTACTTCATTTGTGCAGCATCATGAGCCAAGTTTCCGATAACTTTATACCTCTTCCTGACTTCATATTCCTACTCCTCCCTTCACAAACCATCATTTCCACTTCCCATTTCCCTTCCACCGTTCACACACACACACACACACACACACTTTCTGTCTCTACCTCTCAGTTTTCTTTTTTCTCTTTTTCCCTCTCTCCCTCCCTGAAGCCGTCAACATGCCAGGAACAAGCGCTCTTTACTAAAGTCACAGCCGTCAACCTCTACAATCATCACGACCGCTAAGACCACAACTGAAATGAACACAGAACTTTTACGAACCAACCAACCAACCAACCAACAAACAACCATCGACGACAACATCAGCCACACTTACTTGCTCCACCGCCGGCCAGAAGCAAACAACTAAGTCATCACCAACCCTATACACCCATTACTTTATTTACAATCAACGAACTTTTTACTCTAGTGGGATATATATACCGCTGCGGTGTATGTATGTACTATATGGCCTTTCCCACCACTGTACCGCTACCACCAGAGGTCTCAGTGTCACGAGTGGCCGCAAAAGTACGAAAAATTTAGGGTATACCGCTGAGCTTCGTGAGGGACCACTAAAGTACACTAGGATGAGCTGACCACGAGGGACTATAAACTAAATCAAAGTGGACGTGGAAAATTGTCTCTCTCTCTCTCTCTCTCTCTCTCTCTCTCTCTCTCTCTCTCTCGGTTTACAGCCAAGAGTTTTTAGTTAGATTACTATAAACTGTCTTTAGCTTTTACTTCTATATATTTTCACTTCATATCTATAAAAAAAAAATCATTACTCATCATACTCTCTCTCTCTCTCTCTCTCTCTCTCTCTCTCTCTCTCTCTCTCTCTCTCAGTCACCCGTGACCATCATGTCATCAAAAAAGCCGCCAGCTGTTCTCCTCCTCTACACATCATAATTTAGCGACAGAAAACAATAACTTGAACATTTATCATCCGACAGTATCTCAGCGGATGTAAAAGTCCGTGTATGTCTGAGTATTTTCGTGTGAATGTCTCTCTCTCTCTCTCTCTCTCTCTCTCTCTCTCTCTCTCTCTCTCTCTCTCTCTCTCTCTCATTGCCTCGTCCACAGTCACATTACGGAGGGTCTCCATAAACAAGAGGTGCGTGGTAGCTGCGGGCGGGCAAAGGAGCGAAGGAGGAGAGGGAAGGAGTGGAATACAGTAAACCCACAACCAACCTTCACCACCACCTGAACACTCACTCCCAGGCCCACTAGATGCCCCACCCTTCCCTTTCTGAGCCTCCTTCCCCCCCACTGCCTTTCCCCCCTCCCGCACCTGGCCCCCGTCCCCACCACCACGCCTTTACAAAGCTCCATTAATAATCAAAGGAAGACGCACGTGGCATAAGAGTGGTGGGTTTTACATGCAGTTCTTGCTATCTTTAAGCTTCATCAGTTTGGTCGTCCTTCAAGTAAATTGTTTAGGAATGCAGGAGTGTGCCTAGCTCGTGTCTTGCTCTGAGGACTATTCTTAGTATCACTTTGTCCACGAGCTTTAACATCTTAACAGCCTTGCCATCCAATATTCCAACTGCCATTGTGCTGAGTGGCTACCTGATGTGCGTTGAGCGTTGTGATGGACGCATAATGGCACCAAGCAAGCACAAGGTTACAGAGGGAACACCAAACACTTCAATTACTCTGCGCAGTTCTGCCGAGATGGTGCGACAAGGTTCTTCTTACATGAATGGAGGACTCACTGAAGGTCACATAGATATACAAGTAAACAAGTCAAAATATATAGTTTATGAAAATCCCTCTTAATCACTGTTCTTGAAAAAGAAAACAGAATAAGAATTATATAAGAGTGAACGCCAAATTTGTTCCAAAGCAATCTAAATATTCTCTTAAATAAAAGAAATGGAAAGTGACGACCAGCTAAGGAAGGGCAGCTGAGTTTCAGGATTTTGTATCTGAGTGTTGATTTTATGTTTAAAAAAAAAAAAAGGAAAGAACAAGAACATAATGGAAGCTACAAGAAGCCGGCAGGGTTACACGAAGTAGTCCACGTATAAAACATAATATATGCATACATATATTCACGTATTATTACAATCTAAAAAAAAATCTTATCTATTTTAAGACTCCCTGTTGACTCTTCATTAACAACCTTACCTCTGAGTCTATTCCTATCACCTCTACCCAATTTACGATCAACTTTCTCTATAGATCTAAGTTTCATCAATTTGAAGTAACTGTTTTTAGCCGTATTCAGATTATTAACACTTGAGGGTCATAAGAACTGAATTTTTTTTCCTTCACTTATAATCGAACACATTTGGGGCTTGATGGTGTGGGCGGCAGCACTGGTACACCAATCATGATGACGTAACGGGCCGCAGACAATAAGGATTTAAGGTATCGGTGCGTTAGATTACTGCAGGACTGATTTAATGCTATTGCACTTAAACCAGTCATTGAACATCAGTTATTGGTGATAAGCCTTGACATAAATCGTTGCTATTATCTATCCTTACTGTCCTCATAATCACCTCATTTATCTCTCCCTTCTTCCATTTCCTTTCTCCCATTTTTTTTTTTCTCTCTCTCTTCTTTTTCTATGTGCTCACTTACTGTCCTGTGGTTTCCTGTCACATATTTCCTTTGCTTATTGTGGGAGCAGTATCTGATGATAGTAATGTGGTGGTGGTGGTGGTGGTGGTGGTGGTGGTGGTGGTGGTGGTGGTGGTGATGATGATGATGATGATGATGATGAAAACGGTGACTGACTGAAGTCCTAAGCAAGCACACACACACACACACACACACACACACACACACACACACACACACACACAACGAGAGAGAGAGAGAGAGAGAGAGAGAGAGAGAGAGAGAGAGAGAGAGAGAGAGAGAGAGAGAGAGACAGAGAGACAGAGAGACAGAGACAGACACAGACACAGATAGACAGACACAGACACAGATAGACAGACACAGACACAGACAGACAGACACAGACACAGACACACAGACACAGACACACTATGAGTAGATATCCACAATCTGATCTGCAACACACGTACACCTACATGCCGTTTACAACACCAGCAAAATCGTTATGTAACACGGTGAAATACAAAGACACTGCTGCTAACCACATCAGTAACAATGTTTGCGCCATCCTTGAATGTCGTGGTATTCTGTGATCAAAAGCTTGCGAGTTCGATCCTTGTTCTCTGTTGTGTCTCGATGCAAAAAATAAAAGTGGCGTGTCTTCTAATTTCAGCACACGTCTATATGAACTTACTATTGCGATGAAGTAACTCAATTTCCAAGCTACGTACATCAGTTGGTCATAATCCCCTGTAATTATATTTCTTGATAGAATTCAGCACGTTTCTAAAATCGCTTAACTTTTTTGGCTGGTTAAGCATGATACTAAGCACGGCTGAGTAATAAGTAGAAGACTAAATAAAACATGTCCTGAACCCAATCACTTCATTTGTATTTTATTGATACTGATTCAGAATATTCAGTGAACCTTCCCATTCCATTCACAGTGCAAAAAGATACATTTCTCCTGAGAGTTTATGAGTAAATCCTTCAATTTCATAGGCGACCAGATTCTTTATGGAATTTAAAATCTAACTTGTATCGAATCAAGACTCAATAAATAGTCCATGAACAGTAAACATTAAAATATCGTAAGTGAAAACAATAATAAAAAAAAAAATCCTATGCATTGTGTCCAAGCCCTACAACACAAAGGAAAAACGTCATTACTTCACTGAATTCACCCAATACTCCATCCTAAAGACGATCACGTTACTAAAAAGGATCCCATGCAAAACACTACGTCATCTGCCTCGTCATTTTAGTCTTGCCGATAAACCTGTTTCACCTACTCCTTTTTTGTTGAATCATTCATCTCAACCACCTACTCTCTCTCTCTCTCTCTCTCTCTCGTATGGTTTTCTGGTCTCATAAGTTCATCTATATCTTGTGCAGTGACATATTACAGTGATAAAAAGTAATGATCTTGCTCCTCTTCAGTGACGTCTTAAGTTTTCATCATCAGCACCCTCACTGATGCCACTTCACGACAAAGGCCCAAAGCAGCTTTCACTTAAATCTGTCGGCTGTCTATCATTTTCTGGTCATCCCAACAAATTTCTCTCTCTCTCTCTCTCTCTCTCTCTCTCTCTCTCTCTCTCTCGTTCTTTTTTCCCAGCCTTTGATCACTGTCTTTACGTTGTAATTTCGTTAGGAAGTGTTCATCTTCTGTTCGTTCTCTGCATGATGCCTGTGACTGATGTCCATTTTTCTACTTTAATTTGCCTGTAAATTACAAGTTGGGAAGATAATCCCGTACAATGAGCACCCTGGAGCCTCCCTCCGCTAAGTTACGTTGGATGCGTCACGGGCTGGGAGAGGTCCAGTTTAGCGGTGCTCTCCTCTCCCCCTCACGCTGCCACCCAGCCACTGGCCACGCGGTCACCAGCATCCCACATCAGCAGAGCTAGCTTCTCTCCGGTGAGGCTGCCAAGGAACGTGTATTGAGACCAGCAAGCTTTGGTCACTATACTTTTTGCTCTTTCTCACTGGCTGCGACCAAACCTCTTTATGTCAGCTATTAATATAATTTACACTCTCCTCGAACAGCCGGGTTTACAAACTCCCGCACAGTTCTCACGCCTCACCCGTTGCGGGCGTTGCTTTTTCTCGCCGCACGTTACCCAAGCATGAACACACATAAATCTTTGCAATGCAGTCCGGAGGAAACTCTATCAAGAAATTCTTCAATCTTGAAGTAAATGCTGCGCACTGATTGTTTCATTTTTTATTTAATGATTTTACCTTCACTCTAAAACTGATATTATATGCATATATTTCCAGAATAGGGTTATTTGATTAATCTTAAGAGGGAGATCAGTTTTTCCTTAGTCATGGGAAAAGCTACTTTCATCACACCTTCGGAATGGAGAGACTATAAATAACTGGCAGATACGGAAAAAAAAAAAAAAAAAAAAAAAAAAAAAAAAAACTGAAACAGCAGACTCCTGAAAATCTTGCTTGTAGTGGCAAACACCAACACAACAAACTCCCAGGTGAAAGAAAGCCTCGTCATAGCAGTACACGTAACAGTTCAGCATAGCCAGCAGCAGCGGTACTCATCACTACGGTTGTTAAGTGATGACGTTCCAAGGCGACGGAAGTAGTAATGTCTTTCCGTTCATATTCGTGTCTAACAGAAGGAAACGGATCCCTGAGAAGGAAGCCTGACTCAGCAGTGCACGTGCAGGCTTTCTCTGACGCGTTGGAGGTCACCCAGAGAGCCTCTAACCATACAGCTAGCACTTCACACTGAGGCGAGGCACGCACGACACTAATTAGTCGTATTAAACTAAGCTTTCTCTCGATACCTCAGAGTGAGTGAGGGGACGGAGCAAGAGGTAACCAGGTGTCTCTATCGCTGTGACTGGTTGTCATAGAGGGATACTACCAACACTACAGTTTTTCCAGCACCTTGTGAAACATTTATTCATTCAATTATGTTAATCTACTTGGCCTTTTGATTTCTAATGGCACTTGATTCACTGAAGTACCTCTGTGAATTTATCTAAACAAATATATAATTTCATTCACTAAAATGCCATACTTTAAATAGACGAGTTTTTTCCTGCTGCGATTGTCGCTATTCTGTTGTGACTGCTGTCTTTTATAAATCGTGGTCTCGGTTAGCACAATAACATTAAGATCAATATGGGAAAAGATTACAGAAGACAAAGGGTATATTTCTTAATTAGTGTATGAATTAAGCACAACTTCATTATCCATCGCCTATCAATTGATTTCCTCTACCTATGCAGTATTCACTAATTTTTATAAGGAAGCTTCCACGATGAAACGCATCAACCATAGAAGCGCACTTAAAATTCATTATCCTAATTACATGTTATTTTTCCACTCTCTCTCTCTCTCTCTCTCTCTCTCTCTCTCTCTCTCTCTCTCTCTCTCTCTCTCTCTCTCTCTCTCTCTCTCTCTCTCTCTCTCTCTCTCTCTCTCTCTCTCTCTCTCTCTCGTTTTTTTTTTTTATTGTACAGCAGTGTGTGTGTGTGTGTGTGTGTGTGTGTGTGTGTGTGTGTGTGTGTGTGTGTGTGTGTGTGTGTGTGCGTAATTCACCTCGGTCGTCTGCTGGTCATCCAACCAGTCTTCCCCATTAGGGAGCGAGCTCAGAGCTCATAGACCGATCTTCGGGTAGGACTGAGACCACAGCACACTCCACACACCGGGAAAGCGAGGCCACAACCCCTCGAGTCACATCCCGTACCTATTTACTGCTAGGCGAACAGGGGCCACACATTAAGAAGCTTGCCCATTTGCCTCGCCGTGTCGGAACTCGAACCCGGGCCTCTCGATTGTGAGTCGAGCGTGCTAACCACTACACTACGCGATGTGTGTGTGTGTGTGTGTGTGTGTGTGTGTGTGTGTGTGTGTGTGTGTGTGTGTGTGTGTGTGTGTGTGTGTGTGCGCGCGCGCATCAAATGTTGTTATTCACATGCCACGTTTTGTACATTTGTCTGGCACTACGGTGCAATAAATTAATCAAATCATATCAAATCAAATCAGATCAAATCTCTCTCTCTCTCTCTCTCTCTCTCTCTCTCTCTCTCTCTCTGAGCGACAATGAGACTAATCAAGGGATGAAAAGAATGGATAAAAGCCTGCTTAACTTGCCGCCTTATACACACAGCCACAACAAAAACTGTTCACTTCAGTTGGTACTCGTTATTCAATCACCAAAAATAATATCATTATTATTGTAATCCTGTGAGAACTTAACAATAAATACCACAACTCGAAGGCACACTTCTCTACAACGAAATACTTATTATTATTATAAATAATAATAATAATAATAATAATAATAATAATAATAATAATAATAATAATAAAATACTATTTATCTTGTATTTCTTTTTTCCACTACAAGGTGACACTTGCTTGTTTCACTGATACACTTGGTTAAGTGTTTCAACGCTTTACAATATTGATAATTCATTAATTTCAAGCTGCTTCACTCTCCTTTCTTGTAAGTTTTTGTAAAAGATTAATTTATTTGTATTCTAATTACGTTTTTACTTGGACTTAACATTGTCTACTTTCATTTAAAAGCAATTACAGAGTTGCAAACAGTAAACTAATAACAAAGATATTGAGGTAGCACTCGCAAACAACTCTCTAAAATGATACCGAGTTGTGTACTTTTATCAACAATCAATTAAGGTATTTGAGTCCCATAAAACAACAAAACGATAATAAAACCACACAGGCGACACGGTCAGACAACTTTCTATTATGATCCTAAACTGTGTACTTTAGCTTATAATCAATTACGTTGTTGTGGTCAATAAAACAATAAAAAAAAAATAATAAAAGCAACCCGCTCGAACAACTCTCCACATGCCCCGAGCAGAAGGGAGTCGGAGAAATCCCGCACCTGTGTCTGTAGGATCTTCTGTTCCACGCCTCAACACATGTAATCATTTGTATTAATTGATTTTCCGTGATAGTCTAGAGCCGCTACACATCCCTCCTGGCGGCGACACGGTGGACTAATTGCACTAAACAACTCCTTCACGCCTTACTACGCCCACACACACCACTCGTCAACCACCACACATTAATACTCTCCCTCAGGTACAAACGTTGACGTGGATATCGCCTTTCTCCTCGGTATCCTACAAACTTCTCTATAGCTTTTTCTTTTTGTGTGTGATATAGTATTGGTACTATTCCTGAGGGCTTTGGCTACATGGAAGAGTGGATGAAAGTAGCCTCTCACTTTTCTGTATCGTCTCTTCTATAAATGGTGTAGTGCAATTAATCAGACCAGTAAGCAAAAGCCTTTGTGGTTCCTTGAAAGTACAAAAATTCGAGTTCACCGATGTGTGGAGTTACATGATACGATTAAAAAAATAAATTATGTCATGCAGGACACAAAAAAGTCGTTTCATGCAACACAACAAATGTACATACTTTCTAGGTCATCAGATTCCACTAACACATGCCTCCCTCGCTTCAGCTCCTTCATTCACTGCCGCATCAAGTGCAAGGCAAGGAAAAGGAAAATCAATAATTGGCGGAAGGAAAATACCAATATCACGATTTTTCTTCCCTTGACACGAGGCAGAGCTCTTCCTTAGTTAGCGTGAGTCAGCGAGGCAGAAGTGAGAGAGAAGTAGTGGTGATGGTAGTAGTAGTAGTAGTAGTAGTAGTAGTAGTAGTAGTAGTAGTAGTAGTAGTAGTAGTAGTAGTAGTAGTAGTAGTAGTAGTAGTAGTTGTTGTTGTTGTTGTTGTTGTTGTTGTTGTTGTTGTTGTTGTTGTTGTTGTTGTTGTTGTTGTTGTTGTTGTAGTAGTAGTAGTAGTAGTAGTAGTAGTAGTAGTAGTAGTAGTAGTAGTAGTAGTAGTAGTAGTTGTTGTTGTTGTTGTTGTTGTTGTTGTTGTTGTTGTTGTTGTTGTTGTTGTTGTTGTTGTTGTTTTGTTGTTGTTGTCTTGAGAGAGAGCTGTCACGTGTTTACTGTTAGCAACCAGTCTTAGTGGCCGCGTTGTCTCCTTCTGCACGTGCACAACGATAAACAAGCATTGATTTTCACTTCCTTTTCTTTTCCATTTTTTTTTTCTGCTCATCGCTGACGTTGAATGAACCGGTGAGGCGGCGCAAACCTAGACAAGACTGAATGAGAGCCATGACAAAGGACGTATTCTTTTGAAAACGACAATGGGATATAACACCAAGAAAGTTTGAGAGATTAGGTGTTTTTTATGTAGGGAAGAGGGCCAGCCAAGGAAAAAAAAAGATTAAAAAAAAGGCCCACTTGAGTGCTGGCTCTCTAAAAAGTGGAAAAGCGTCAGCCAAAATTAGGGAGCAAAATGCCTCAATACCTTAAAAGAAGACAAATCGTAGCGTAATGCCGCGGAAAACACTACGGACTTAATTTTCTAGGCTTATACACATACATTTTCCCCAGAGCAACTTTTGAGATGTGGGAAGTAATGAGGTTATCTGGCAAGTGACGTTAATAGGAAACATATCAATAGCAACATCCTCTGCAAATGAAAACCATGCAGCTGTAATAAATAAAAAGATGAGGGTTGTAGAAAAACTATCTGACAGAAAAAAAAGCTAATAAAAGCGAAATAAAAACTTAATTCATGAGTACTGCACATCATCATCACTATCCTCCATGAATCACAGTTGTACAAAGACCCTCCTTGATTTTCTCCACTCATCCGTGTCGTCTGCCCATCAATTCCAAGCCACTTCACAAAGACTTATCTCACCCCTCCATCAGGTTCACAAATAACACCCAGCTGCGTCACAGTGGAAGCAAGGCAACCCGCTCCCAAACGTCCTTGCATAGTCACGAGAAGGTCAATGAGACTACCCCGCTCGTCCCTCCTCCCTCGGTCACACGCTACCTCGCCCGGGGTGGGTAGGAGCCCTCGTCACTCTTACCTCTTGCTGCTGGCTTCTTGGGGCAGCCTTCGTCTCACGCTCAGATCAATGTATTGGTAGAGTTCTTGGGGATGTAGTTGCATGATTATATATGTTGTGATCGTTCTGTAGTAGTAGTAGTAGTAGTAGTAGTAGTAGTAGTAGTAGTAGTAGTAGTAGTAGTAGTAGTAGTAGTAGTAGTAGAAGTAGTAAAAGTAGAAGTAGTAAAAGTAGAAGTAGTAAAAGAAGTAGTAGAAGAAGTAGTAAAAGTAGTAGTAGTAGTAGTAGTAACGAAGATGGTGATAGTAGTATAATATTGTGATGGATGTTGTTGTTATTGTTGATGTCAAAAGTGGCGGGTAATGGATTATATTTACACTAATCTCTCAAAGACATCAAAAGTAGGTCGTGGGTGTCTAAAATAAACACTTCAATTAAAAAATCGCTCCAAGGTTATGCTCACAAGAGTCGGCATTTAAGTTTCGAGATTTTTTTCTTATTTATTTTTTTCATCACGACTATGTTACAACTAAGACTATATGGTACGTATACACACACGATGTTACTTGAATCTGTAGAGAGAAATCTATTACTAACTCCTGTTCTATAAATACCAATACACCTACATATACACCACAATGGTTTGATTATACACGTCATCTAATGGTAACTCTCCTCTGTTGATAAAGCCATAGAGTTGCCTTACGATCCATACCCAGCGAATCCCACGTGGAAGGCGGAAGTCAAGAGTTCACTTACCGTTACTCAGATCGGGGGAGTCCGAGGCGTCCTGAAGGAGGATGATGTCCCCGTCCAGCAGGTGCGCCGGAGCTTCAAGGTCGACTTCAGCGTGGGAGTCAGCCAGCGCCAGAGAGAAAGTGGTCATGCAGTGTTCCTGGGCCGTGGTTCGCAGCGCCTGGCCCACCGTGTGTGTCCCATCACCAACCACCTGCGGGAGGAGCAAGCATTGAGCACACTGATGACTGCTGACAGGTGCGCCGGCAGATTTCTTACCATGTCTAGCACAAGTACTTTCGCGTTCGTTTCATGATGAACAGCATGCAATTATGTAAATGCGTTTCTTTTTAGTTGCCTTAATAAGAGGCATGATGAACAGTCTGCAGATTTGTATACATGCCAAATTAGGGAGTAAGTTGTAGTTATGAATGCCTTCTTAGTGACTTCGCTTCATATCTTCATAAATAATTTCCAAGGGAGGAGGAGGAGGAGGAGGAAAGATTTTAGGCAAGCAGTTTAAAAGACAGTTTAGTCTTGCTCTGTTACCTGTTGTGCCCTACGTGATGATTAACTTTGTCAAACACATACTGGAATTATGAACACAATCAATATTCGACCATTTATTCTCCTCGTAATGAGTAACAAGCCTTCTCTTGATTTGTTAACAAACTCCACTTTGCTTGCAGGAAATGAAAAAAAAAGTAATTAAAAAAATTTATTCTCTCTTAACCAATCTCATTACCGTTACCGTGCGACAAACTTTACCATAAATTTAAAGTATATAACCTCAACTGATAAATGCATAAAAATATTCCTCACTTTTAAAAATAAAGATAAAACAATCAAATAAATTTATAAGTAAATGAAGAAGTAAATAACTAAATAAATTAATAATAAACTGCAGCCAAGGCGCCATCAAACTTTATGCCGCTACGACAACTGCTTTAATTTTCTTCCATAAATCACACCAGTGTTGTCGGTGTTCATTTTATTATGATGGACAAGACTGAATGCTCTCATATATTCCTTAGTGAAAACACCTACGCGTTCGAATTTTTTAATAATCCTTTTGGTTCTTTAAGGAGTGGCATCTATGTAGGCTTTTCTTTTCTTCCCACTTTCTTTATGTAGAACTCCACTAAAACTCATTTCATATACAGAAAAATGTTGCAGAGCCTTGAATTCAATTAATCAAATAACTCTTATAGGCTGACTTAATATGTTACATACTCTCTACATACTCTATACATTCTAAGACGCAAACACAAGTACAAGGCACTGGTGTGTAAGAAACTGAACAGCCAGCACTTCAAAACCTACACATGAAAGCCCAACGAGATTGATCTAAAGGGTGAAAGAGGTCATGGATACTCAATGCAACTATGACGTTCACTTCTCCAAACTGTCACGGTCACTGCTTTGATACATATGTGCAGTCTACACACACACACACACACACACACACACACACACACACACACACACACACACACACACACACACACACACACACATACAGCATATTCAAGGCTAGGTCTGACCATTGCACACTCCTTCACGACCCTCTGGCAAGGCTCAAGTGCGTGATGATGAAATCCTGAACGTAACACCGACCAATTAGGGGCGAGCAGCCAAGGTCCACAGCCCCGATGGTCACCAAGATAACGACACCAGCATGACCACTCCTGCCTGGTGACCGCAGTTTGCCGTAACGCGGGAGCTTGCCGTAACGAGGGATGTTATGCAGGCAACAACGCACGAGAAAGTTATTACTGAGGAGGTGTGGAGAGGAACATCAATACCACTTCAAAACTCCTACGCGCAGATACAGAGACATGAAAAACTGGAAGTGCAAGCGTGCAAGTTCATCAACCCTGCAGCAGCGGGGTCGATCGGTGCGAGGGTTATAATTTTAGGCCGTGCGTCAACCTCACTCTCTTATAAGTTTCTAGAGCAAGGAAAAAACAAAATGTATAATATAAAAAGAGTGCCGCGCCCCTCACCTTATTAGATCCAGTCCCAACCTAATTCACACAAATTTCATCCACCCTAGCAGTACATTTTAACAAGACACTCATGGACGCAACTGCCTGAGTCTTATTCAAACTTTTACCGTCACCACTTTTCAATCAACTACCGTTCATTTCTTCCTGCACACGAGGCCTTGCATTACAACTATACAATACACTAATACAGCTCTACATTGGCAGAATTACAATGGAAACACCTCCTTAAGTTTTCATCAGTAATCAGCTGACTCTTTCCGGTATTACTCTGATTAAACCCACACACGGGTCCTTGCTAAGATGAGGACAGGAGTGGTGTTGGTGGTGGGGGTGGTAGTGGTGATAGTTATGGGGGTGATGGTGCTGGTGGTGCTGTGACTTTTAAATCCTGTAAGTACTTGTTTTGTGGAAGTAGCCACCGGCAGCCGCGACTAATGGAAGGGAAGAGTTGGGTAAAAACGACCGCAGGAAGATAATGGGCTAATGTTACCTGTAATTATGTAGAATACACACACACACATACACAAACACACACACACACACACAATCTCTCTCTCTCTCTCTCTCTCTCTCTCTCTCTCTCTCTCTCTCTCTCAATATACCTTCTGTGGCTTGACCTGCCTTGCTCCAGCCTGTCGTTTTCCCCATCAGCCATACTCGTCATTTTTACCCACCCTGTGTTTCAGAGTTTTCCTTCACTACCACCACCACCATTATCACCATTACCACCATCACCCTTATAGCTTCTTTCCCCACCACTCTCAAAAATTCGTGCGCTGGTGTTGTGATATTGGTTTGTATATTTCCTCACACGTCTTTCAAGTGAGTATAAAATCATTTATTTGTTTACTTAATCCTCCACACAAGGCAGGCGCAGTTACACTCGTTTCCGCATCGTTAATATTCTGACATCTTGATCTTCCAGTACTGTTTATCTCTCTCTCTCTCTCTCTCTCTCTCTCTCTCTCATTTTTTATCGTTTTCTCCTGAAGTTTGCGCGAAACCGTTAAAGTCTCAATCAATACTCATCAGCGAGACTTCAGGTTACGGGTTGCAAGTTATGGGGCGCCACAAGACCTCGCCGCCGGGCGTGGGTGGCGACCTTGTGGGGGCAGGGAGCGGAGCGGGTCGAGGCACCTCCAGTCTCACCACCACGTGCTGCTGGAGCCCTTTCCCTTCCCTCGCCGTGATCCGGATTACTAACCAGTGTTAGCAATGGAGATGTAACCAGCTGGTGTCATCATTTCTACTGATTGACATTTTGTGGTGTTATTATTAAATGTTTGACAAGCGGCATTACAAACGACCACTTACTACGAACTAACTAATAAGTGACATATATCTTAACTGACATTTTTTTTCTTTCTTATTATTAATTTGAATTCAACAAGCAGCGTCAGCAACGGAGATAACTAATAAAGGTTACAGTCTTACTGACGTAAATTTTTGTTAATCTTAGTTCGTCGTATCTACCGTTGCATAATTCCATACTGGATTTTATGTTCATCTGAGGCACCAAGTTTTGTCCGATGCGCCTAATTAACATATATCCATTTACATAATATATTATATTTTAAACTGCAAATAGCACTGACTCAAATTAAACCTAAACATTCTAAGCTTACAAAAAAAAAATAAAATAAAAAATAAAATAAAAAAGTTACAGGCTACCAAAGTCATTGAAATCTCACAAAAATTTTAGTCAAACATATCTACCATAAGCACAAGGACAGGGGTAGTTTTAGGTCACAATGCAAGTACAGATGTGCTCGCCCTTAAGAAGACATGGAGCGTCCTTGGCGGGAGGGCGAGGGCACCGTGCAACTTATGGCAGTTCACGCACTCTTATGACAAATGGATCTGTGGTGAACGAGATGCCAGGCCAACATATTTCAACACAATATCTCAGTGCATGACGCGAGTGTGTGTGTGTGTGTGTGTGTGTGTGTGTGTGTGTGTGTGTGTGTGTGTGTGTGTGTGTGTGTGTGTGTGTGTGTTTATGACTTAATTAGTAAGATCGTAGGCAGAACATCCGCGCCCTTTGTTTCCTGTGTGAATGTTACAACACTGTGCCTGAGTTGACAGAAGGAAGGAAGGAAGGAAGGAAGGAAGAAGCGTAACGAGTGTAGGTAATTAACTGAGACCAATGTGAGACTACCGAGAGAGAGAGAGAGAGAGAGAGAGAGAGAGAGAGAGAGAGAGAGAGAGAGAGAGAGAGAGAGAGAGAGAGAGAGAGAGAGAGAGAGAGAGAGAGAGAGAGAGAGAGAGAGAGAGAGAGAGAGAGAGAGAGAGAGCTTTGCAACACCATTAGGGATGCAGTGTATGTGTGTGTGTGTGTGTGTGTGTGTGTGTGTGTGTGTGTGTGTGTGTGTGTGTGTGTGTGTGTGTGTGTGTGTGTGTGTGTGTGTGTGTGTGTGTGTGTGTGTGTGTGTGTGTGTGTGTGATCGCGTGAGTAATCTATGTAATCTTGTTCTAATTAGGTTCTATTAACGTCCTACTGAGCACACGTAATGGTCGAGCGGAGTATACAAAGGCACCCTAAAACAAACACACACACACACACACACACACACACACACACACACACACACACACAAGGATGTCCTATATGCCGAACTGAGTACACATGTGACTGTACGTACTTGAACTGACAGGCAGGAATAAAACTAGGTTCATTTTTATAACAATCAAGCAGCAATGCAATGTGCAGTCAGGGCCACCCGTCACCACTGTGCCACTGGGTCACTCTGCTGAGCCACTTAAGATACTTTATACTTTCCTTGTCCAAGAACGCTTTTAATTGGCTGTGGTAAGACCCAGACGAAGGAGAGGAAGGCAAAGAGACAAGTTTATGGATGCACTGGCTAACTCGGAGATGTGAAGGCCTGCGGTAAGACACAAACGAAGACGAAAGCTGAGATCCAAGTTTATGGATGAAATGTTGGACGAGATCGGAGAAGTGAAGGGTTGTGGTAAGACACACCGAGAAAGGTAGAGACAAGTTTATGAATGCACTGACAAGCTAGGAGATGTGAAGGGTCGTGGCCAGGCTAGTTGGTGAATGAGATAAATTGAAGTCCATGCTCGTGGACTTCACCTAACCTCCGGGAAAGGTAATAAGACAATTAAAATAGACAACTTGGGCTTCACGTGGGAGGGCAGCTTCTCCCTGTTCTGCCTGTTCGAGGAAGACAACCGAGTTTTTCAGATCAGTCACTCGCTGAAGTTGACTCACCAAGCACCAGCCCATAAGCTAATTGGGCCGAAGAGAAGAGAGGAAAAAACAGACATAACCTTAATTTCTATTGAAGACAGAGACAACTTTCTATAGCGTGTTCCCCTCTCCCCTCCAACGCACCACTATCTCGCTCATGATACAATAGGGGAGCGTGCATGATTATCCGCTGTAATACACTCGCGCGACGCACAACAAACGTATTCTTTTAATGAAGCAACGACGAATATCCCAAAACTAAATGGTTATGATCTTTACCTAAACACTTTTTATAAGTAAGCAATGCACAATCAATATTACGACACCAACATGTATTTCCCCCCAAAAAAAAAAAAAAAAAAAAAAACATTAACCACGAGTTACACCTTCCTTTTCTCTTGAATGTAGTTACTGTATTGTAATAAAACCAAACATGTGTTGTTGTTTTTTTATTTTATTTTCCCCCTTTGTAAAGAAAACCATTGCATCTGAAATCCAACAGTTCTACATTTAAACCACACGTATATTGAATGTTCTCCTTTAGATTTCCAGTTCACACGGATCTGTAGTAGTTCAAGAGGTGCATGTGCCTTCACGCGCTACTTACCTTGTTAACTCCACAATGACTACAATACCATCACGTAACAGGCACACTGGGATCCCCACATAAAGAGTTGGGAACATTCAAGTACAGGAATTCTAAGCGCCCTGCAAGTGGTATTACACAAAGTGAACGAAAAAAAAAATTATATTGCATGAAAAAAAAAAAAAATGAAATCGTCTAGAAATACTACAACATTATGTATCACAAAAAATGGTGCCGTGTATGAGAGAGAGAGAGAGAGAGAGAGAGAGAGAGAGAGAGAGAGAGAGAGAGAGAGAGAGAGAGAGAGAGAGAGAGAGAGAGAGTTTTACATATGTTCTGGAAAGAGAGAGCAGGAAGCAGGAAGCAGGCTAGAAGGAGAGTTAAGCAGGTAGGGCAGGAGGGCGCGAGTAGGCAAGGAGAAACAAGGCGTGGGGGTCCTGGCATGCATGGGCGGACGAGACTAATGCCCTGTGTGTGTGTGTGTGTGTGTGTGTGTGTGTGTGTGTGTGTGTGTGTGTGTGTGTGTGTGTGTGTGTGTGTGTGTGTGTGTGTGTGTGTGTGATGGTATGCTTGCTGGGACGAGGCTGCGGTGGTGTGTCGCGTGTGATGTGTGGTGGTGCGTTTCGAAGGGTGGCGTGATGGTGACAGTGTGGGCGGTGGCCGGATTCAAGCTCCTCTCTCCCTCTTCCCCTCTTCCTCCCACTGTGTCGCGTGGGAGGTGCCGCCATACAAGTGGAGAAAGTGTAATCCAGGGTGCACACGTCCTCTTGATGCAATGGGATGGGAGTGCAGGATGGAAGGGTGGGAGACGAACAATGGGGAGTAAGTGTCGCGAATTTAACCTGTGCATCTGGCGGCCATTGTGGAGGCATGACCTTCAATCATACGCTCCTCCACGCAAGGCAGAATTCCCTACTCATCAACACTTTGAACCACATACAACACACACACACACACACACACACACACACACACACACACACACACACACACACACACAGCCATTTTCTTATTGTTATTTATAAGCGACGTAATGAAGAAATATTGCTTGTGGTGTATTAAGATCTTACCCATGCACTTTCTCAACTCACTGAGTACAAGAGGTTTACTTTAATCTTAAGCAAGCGAATGTGGTTATAAAATGCTGGGATTGCAATGTATCTATAACACAGTAATTATATATAAAAAAAAAAAAACACGTCTACAACAACAACAACAACAACACTCCCACCATCAGAAACAACAACGTCAACAACAATAACAAGAATTTGAAGACGTCCACCTAAACTAGACAGACTAGTCACTAAAGAGAAAGTGAGGAGATGGTGCAGCAGACGGCCGGAGGATGTACAGGCGAGGGGTGATGAATGCTCGGCGAACCAGGTGAATACATGAGAGCTGTGCGGAGGCGTGCTTCATTGAAAACCTGGCCAGCACGGGCGGACGCGAGTGTTAGTGGGACAAACAACAATGGGCTCTTCATTAATGCGATTATTCAATGGGTTTCCAGTTTTTGTTCAATGGTGGTCTTGCGTACAAATTGTATTGCTCATCGCGTACGCTTTGTGTTTGTTTTAGAGTACAATCGCGGTAAGAAGTTGAGTTTCTGCAATAATTCTCGCATAGTTTTGAGATGTCCCGAATCTTAATCATCCTTCCACTTCCTTCCCTCCTTTCCTCATCTCCTTCCTCCTCCTTGTATGCTGACAATCTCCTTACAACACTTGATAGTTAAATAAAGCTAAACCGATCAGAGGTACTTATCTTTTAGAAAAAAATAAATAAACATATATGGTGGGAGGTTAGTTTACCATTGTCCATCACTATGCTAGCCACACATTCCTTTTCACTTTCTTCAACAATTTCGTCATCGTTAAACATAATTTTCCCATCTACAAATTTCCTATCCTTAGAAAACCGCTCCACTCAAAGAAAATAAATAAATAAAAATAACTAAATAAAAAAATACCATTCCAACATCAAAATAACATCACCACTCCTAATAAGCAGTCCCTCTTCATCTACAAATCATCTTTATCCCTATAATAAACTAACCATACCTATCTTTCCAAAGCATTACTTAGACTTTTAAACAAATATCAATAACATCAACTCCTTCAATACTGAGATGCATTTTTACCATGACTTTTGGGTATGATTAGACGATTTTACTGACATCAGGAAGGATCTATGGAGGTCCGAAAATAAATGGCCACTATTTTACTATCTATTCACTATCTTAATCACCACACAAGTTTCTGAAGCTGTATAAAAACCGCCAAATAGTAAGCAGAATGAATACCAAAACGCGTCCTGGTACTGAAGGCGTTAAAGAGAGAAACAAAAATGGATGAACAGGAATGCCACAAAAAAAAAAACCGCGACCAACCATTTCATAACCCAACAAAGCTAGTTTCGTAATTACTGCCACGGCCACAAGACGCTGCACACAATGATGAACTCCATAATACTCCACAAATCACTTTCTTGTTCCTCATGAATTCAATTATTTCTTATCATTCTATTGAGTTAGGTTGTGCTCTAAATAATACGCGGGTATGTTATTTATTTTCCAGCTGATAAGACGAAGAATTGAATATTACCAGAAATTTCACCTCTCGTTTCCTTCTTTCTTTGCTCGGAAAATTCTGGGTACCGGGTTGATGGAGACGCAGGACGAGAGTTGAGTGAACAGAGGTGGTAGTATTAGGAGTCCTTCTAGTCATGTGCCTTTTCTACTATTAGTCAAGCGGAAGAATAATGCCTAGCTGTTAGAGCCAAAGGAAGGCACGTAGCAGTAACTCACACCATCAGGTAGACGAGTATTCGACGCAGTCACAATAGGATGAGCCACGAAAATTGATACTTTACAACACACACGAGCCATTAAAGTGAAAGCTCAAACGGAAATTCTAAGCTTTAGTTTGATGGAAGCTGCCCTCTGGTGGTCGAGTAAGGGAAAAGAATGAAAGACAAAAAAGAAACTTGGCTATGAATTTAAATAACATTGGAGTATATTAATATTTCGTTATATATCTGCAATGGCATTCAAATCCGTGTGTGTGTGTGTGTGTGTGTGTGTGTGTGTGTGTGTGTGTGTGTGTGTGTGTGTGTGTGTGTGTGTGTGTGTGTGTGTGTGTAAATATAGACAGTCGTAAGATTCTTTATTTGCATACTTTGTGACATCAATATAAGGATAAAAGGAAAGGCAGAGCGAGGACACGTGCTATTTTTAGAGGACGTGATCTGAAGCCAAACTGAACAAAGAGGAGCATGATGGAAAGCCAAGGTTGTGTCCTTTAAATGGCTCAGAATCGTAAGGAAAAGTGAAATCTCGTCAAACAATAAGAAATCCTGGAAATAACACCCATAAGGAAGTGTACACCTCAAGAGACGAAGACACAGAGAGCGTATCCCTCGGGCTTGCCAACGAAACACTCGCTAAGGGTGATGCAAGTGACTGGCTCCATGATGTGACTTGCATTCGCTCGCAGGGGAAGTTTGAGTGAAGCGCCCTGGAGTGTCTTGCCTCACGTCATGCATTGCTCTCACCCCGGGCTGCTCTTCGCCTTGTATTTGGGTTATCGATACCGCAACTCCTCCAGACCTTTGCTCCTGCCATATGTGACCAATGATTCTAAATTTGAAACGAGTGCTTGGTAAGTCAGATCACCACAATACTTGATCTCTTGTATATTATGTTTTTTTTTTTTTATGTGTTTATTTATTTTGTTTTTCATTTTACTAAGGTGATTTTAATTTCGGTAATTTTATTTCGATATATTTAATTGTTTGTAATTTTTCCTCTACTTGTATAATTCACCGTTTGCATTTTTTTTATTCTCTCTCTCTCTCTCTCTCTCTCTCAATCACCTTACGATTTATTCACATATTTCCTTAACTAACAGATTCGACTTCTAATCAATATTCAAACTATAACGTATATACATCACTACATTTGCACACTCACATGCACATACAGATGGAATAAAGACCAGATCACACGTGTACTGCAAACCTTCAGTAATACAACTATGAGAACCCACCCACCCACCCACCCACCCACACACGTCTTAGTGAAAGCAAACCGTTGTCAAAATATCGGGAACCAGCCGCCGCTTCTCTTAACGATCCGCTAAAACTTTCCCTGCTAACCATTGCCCTCAGGGTGCGGTGCTGACCCCTACCCCCTTTCCTCCCTCCCCTCTCCCTCTCCAACTCAACCTAACCATCCCCCCTCTCCTTAATCCCCTCACCATCCTCATGTTCCCTTGCACCCTCAACCAACCAGAAGACTGTTTTCCCTCTCCTCTTCACCATTCCCCCGTCAGTATTCCCTCATGTCCCCCCACCACGCACGCTCAACCAACGCGCCCCTACCCTTCCCTCCCCCACCTCACCACAAGCCAGGTAACATTGCAGCAGTGAGTGATGGTAGTCAGTTCCGGAAAAAAACTTGAAAAAACGTCGCTTCCTCGTTACGTTTCTTTTCGCAGCTTGGTGGGGCGGTGTGATTGCGAGGTGAGCGAGTGAAGGTTGATTGTTTTATGTTGGGTACACGTCAACATTTATTCACTTCATTCTTTCCCGTTGTTATTTTTTTTTTTCATCCCTTTTTTTTTTTCCTTGTGTTTGCTTTACTTCTCTGATCTGACAAAGAGTAAATATATGAGTTATGATAATCAAGTGTTTTCTGCAAAAAGATGTACTAAGTTCAAGTGATTTTATTTTTATTTTTTTAGATATTGATGAGTTTTGTGGCTTGAGTCGATGTGTGGATGCGGTTTCCCCCTCTCTCTCTCTCTCTCTCTCTCTCTCTCTCTCTCTCATATATATATATATATATATATATATATATATATATATATATATATATATATATATATATATATATATATATATATATATATATATACACTAAAATTATTCTTCCATCATTAACAAATTCATTTTTCTTTCCATTAATATCTAAGCCATAGGTACGTTCTCCTCTCTCTCTCTCTCTCTCTCTCTCTCTCTCTCTCTCTCTCTGTCTGTCTGTCTGTCTGTCTGTCTGTCTGTCAGTCCGCAACACCTCAGACCACCTGCTGTTCTGTGGTTAAAACTCCTTCAAAAATTTCCCACACCCATATGCAGCTCCACACGCCGCCTCCTTCCTCCCAACACACGCACACGTCTCTCTTCCCCCTCACGCACGCACACCTTCCCCCGCCACCCACGCACATACACACATTGGAAGCTCACGGTACATTCACGTACTGTTGCATCTCTCCATCGCATGAACACCCTTGTGACCATTTGATTCTCCTCCTTACTACGATATAACAACGTGAAATTCTTCCCCTTGTACCTTCACCACAGCCAAAGCTATTCTTCCGTTCCACCTCTTAGCTCTCTCTCTCTCTCTCTCTCTCTGCAGCCCACACACTCATCTCTTCACATTCTAAATCACTGCAATAAATAAACGCAGGTATTAATACTCGAATATTTCATCAAATCATCACCATTTCTCTTTCTTTCCTTCTACTTATACCGTTTATGTTTACACCGTTTCTTTCCACCGCCTCTATCAACACTTCCGTTCATTAGAGTCTCCATTACATCATTATCGCCTTCACAACCACCGCCGCCACCTCGTATTATGTTCAGGAGTAGCGACGCAATTAAAAGCACAACGGAAAAGCTCTAATAGTAAGTCGTGGTTAGAAGCCTGGTAGCATTCTGTACTCATTTCTACTGTCAGGTTCACTGTGGAGATTATTATGCATTATATCAATAAAAATAATAAATAAAAAAAATACTATCCCAACATCAAAATAACATCACTTCTAATAAGCAGTTCCTCTTCACCTACAAATTCCCTTTATCCCTGAAATAAACTATCCATTCCTATCTTTACAAATTATCACTTAGACTTTTCTATAAATATCAATAACATTAACTTCTTCAATACTGAGATGCATTTTTACCATAAATTTTGTTGAATCAGACAGGAGAAAACGCAAAGCAAAGTGGAGAGTGGTGTTGGAGTTAACTTCCATTAATGACTTACTGTATCTTACTACATAACCATTCCCTAGTCTTTATCTAGATCGGTATTCTGAAACTGCGTAACCTCTTCAGTACCATGACGCGTTTCCATATTCATTCTGCTTACTATTTGGTGATTTTATACAGCTTCAGAAACATATGTTGAAATAGTGAAGACTCTGGTCATTAATCTTCTGACCTCCATAGACGCTTCCTAATGTCAATGAAATCGTCTACTCGTATCCAAGCTCATGGTAAAAATGTGTCCGCGGTATTGAAGGAGTCAAATTTTTATGAGCATTATTTTTAGTCTACAGATTTATATTTTCATAGATGTTTGTGTTAATTTCTTAGACAGAGAGATGTATCTATCTTATACTTAATGATATAGAATCTTTGTAGAATTATGAAAAGAATCGTAAAAACACATCATACATCACAACAAACACCCCTAGAATATTATATTGAAAAGCAGTCAACATTGGACGAAATATATGAGGATGTACAACTTGACTTCCAACTTACGCATGGCTACCCCCGTCTCTCTCTCTCTCTCTCTCTCTCTCTCTCTCTCTCTCTCTCTCTCTCTCTCTCTCTCTCTCTCTTTACTTTTGCTCTCCTTCTCCCATCTTTAATCTCTTCTCCATTACATTCTATCTCTCTCTCTCTCTCTCTCTCTCTCTCTCTCTCTCTCTCTCTCTCGGCCTTCTGGTTTAAGCCGCGTTATTCCAGGAAGGAGAGGAGAGGAGGCCATGGGGTGAGGGAGAGCCAGGACCCATGACAGAGTGGAATGTGGTGGTGGTAGCGGCGCGTCCCTCCCGGTGGTGGTTATGCCCAGGGTGCATTTTTTTCCCACCAAGTGTTGCTCAGCAGGTTCCACAATGAGTCTCTGTTTATGTGTCACGTGGCGGCGGCTTCTTGCTGCAACACTGGCGGGAGTCTTGTTTTCCTGCTTGAACCATGCAGCTTTTTCTTTTTTCTTTTACAATTGCGAGAGAAAATGTTTGACTATTTATAGCTTGCATGAGAGAGAGAGAGAGAGAGAGAGAGAGAGAGAGAGAGAGAGAGAGAGAGAGAGAGAGAGAGAGAGAGAGAGAGAGAGAGAGAGAGAGAGAGAGAGAGAGAGAGAGAGAGAGGTTATCGAAGGCATATCTCGCTAATATCTACTTCAAAACCATTTTTTCCCATTTGCAAGATATGTAAACAGCTTTCAGGAATGTAGCATGAGCATTTTGCGGAAAACACACACTAAAAGCAGAAAGAGAAAAGACAAAACAATAAAAAATGTATATAAAAAACACTATCATAAACAACAAACCGGAAGATAAAAAAAAAGAAAAATTATTAAAGAAAAAAAAAACTAGAACAAAACCAGCGATAATAAACACAGAGTAATCAGGTGCTGTTCCTTGGGGTATAAACCATCACCTTGAGGCAGAGTGGAATGAATGAAACAGTTGCCAGCGCCGGGGTCGAGATGCGGACACACCAGCGCCGCCCGCCCGTCAGCAAGGAGGGAGAGAGGCAGGGCGGGATCCGTTACCGCTGCTCTACAAACCATCCCTAAGATTACTTTCCGTTATGCCGCTTTATAAGGTGATAATTACTCCCCACGTCCTACGGCGCCGCGTGAATGATGGCTTGTAACTTGCCGCAAATTAACGCCTTCTATTACAGCCCGTCTGACGTGGCCTGATGAAACTTTTCTTTCCCTTCTTGCGTGACTGTCTCTCTCCCTCTCTCTCTCTCTCTCTCTCTCTCTCTCTCTCTCTCTCTCTCTGGCAGTTTCTTGCAGATAAAAAAAAAATATCATCTTCATTTCCTTTAGAAAAAAAAAATGCATAAATATAAATAAGAAAAATGAAAAACCTCAAACGCATCTCAATCAAAAGAGAAACATCCTTTTCCCCGCAACCTCCTTCCCCACTGTCTGTCTTTCCTGCCAGTCTTGTGCGTGACTGATGCCAGGCTCTCTCTCTCTCTCTCTCTCTCTCTCTCTCTCTCTCTCTCTGTGTGTGTGTGTGTGTGTGTGTGTGTGTGTGTGTGTGTGTGTGTGTGTGTGTGTGTGTGTGTGTGTGTGTGTGTGTGTGTGTGTGTGTGTCTCGGAAGTAGTCGAGGCGTGAGGAAAGAATAACATTTTTTTTTTGTGTGTGTGCGTGTTTATATGCATACTCTTGTATAAGTTCCTTCACTACTGGTATTACTATGACTGACTATCTCTCTCTCTCTCTCTCTCTCTCTCTCTCTTTCTCTCTTCCAGCAATATCCACGCAAGTTTCTCCGGTAGGCACTCATTCCCCCCGGACAGGTCAAGTAACTAGAGTGGTGGTGGGCGTGGCGTGGGAGGCAAGAAAGTTAAGACCCCCTCGAGCCCTTCTCTGGGACACATCCCTCGAGAAACTAACAGTAAGCGTTACGTGAATACCTCCAGTAATAAGCTCGCCTCTGGGAAGTGACGGGACGCGTGGAAATGTTACGGGCTCTCTCTTTCGCACTGATTCGCTACCAGTTATGATGCCTGATGTTACGAGAGAGAGGAAAGGAGAGAAGAGAAGAGAAGAGAAGAGAAGAGAGAGAGAGAGAGAGAGAGAGAGAGAGAGAGAGAGAGAGAGAGAGAGAGAGAGAGAGAGAGAGAGAGAGAGAGAGAGAGAGAGAGAGAGAGAGAGAGAGAGAGAGAGAGAGAGAATTTTAATTTTTAACACGAATACATGAAAAAAAAAAAAATTAAGGAAGGAGCAAGGACGCTAGCCTATACGTGCAATCCTTAATACAATCACAAACTTTGATATACTGACTTGAAGTGTAATGTAAATGACAAAGTAAACTACACGAGGTATGCAATAGTAATTCGGAAGTCTCGAGTGAAAGGTAGCAAGTGTGAAGTGTGGCCAGGGTGTGGTGGTTCCCCGGGGGCAGCCTGAGGGCGAGTCTGTGCCGCTGCCTCAAAGGAAAGGCGGAAAAGGAACAGGAAAAGTCCGGCAGACTGGATGGTCACGAGGCTCTGACGTAAACCTGCTGTTGCTCATGACTGGTTTAACATTCACTTCCCTAAAAATAAATACTTTTCTTTTTACCATTCAACCATCACTAATTATTTACGCAACTGGTATATCATCTGCTCAAGCTTGATATAATGGTAGAGTGTTTGCTTTTACATTCACTTCTATATATTTGATCTCTGTTTATAGTGAAATATGCGTCTCTATATTAAGCCATCATTGATTCTTAAGCTGCTAGTTCCTACTTGGGCTTATTCAAACAGTCTGATGGTGAAATTCAGTCCTTCATAAGCGGCACCAAAATAGCTCCTCGAGGATTTGAAGTCCTTTGGCTTTCATATTTTTATTTTCCCTCTGCGAAAACATATGATTACCAAGATAAACTGCGATTATCTTTTATATATAATTCAAAGAACTAATGAAGTAAATGTACAAGAGTGCCAGGCTTGTATTTCCCAACTCAGGAGGTTTATATACTTAATCATTTATTAGGGGGCCGATGTGGTACAGTGGAACCATGCGTGCTTTGAGGTCCGAGAGGTCTCCAAGCGCACGGGTTCGAATCCTGTCCACGGTCCGAGTATAGGTTGGGCTTCCTCACTCGGAGCAACGGTTTCCTAGCGGGTGGGCTTTGAGATAGGAGGTACCCCAAAAAGTATCCCTTTTAGCCCATAAATGCCCGTGAAAAGCCCACATGGTATAAATAAATAAATAAAAAAAATCACAAGCCTCCACGTGGCAAGCCTTTTATAGCAAACCACGACTTATTATTACCACTACCAGCCGCAGCAACCTTTATGAATCTATCTAATCTTGCCACTCATCACTGTCGTCTACCTGTATACTCTACGCCACCCAGCAGCAAAATATCTACTCCCATCTCACCATCTAGTTTTCTTCGTGCCCTGCCTTCCTTTACTGTCCCTAGGTTGCCATTCCGTTACTCCCATCATCCATCTGTTAACTGCTCCGTGTTTGTGTTTTAGAACATCTCTAGTCTTGCATCCCCGTCACCATTCTGGGTAAATCTTGTTGTGCAGTTTTGTCTCAAAGTTATTGTAAAATTAACCAAAATGAGTTATATTATATCTCTTAAATGTATGCTTCTCTGAGGTCAATAAATAATCTATCTATCTATTTATCTGTCTAGATATTTATTCATCTAACAATCTTAATTTTCTGTGGTTAAATAACTAACTACATATCTTATTTCTTTATAGTAAATTATTTATCTATCTATCTGCCTACCTATCTACTTATCTATTTCATTTCCCAGCGGTCAATAAATATTCTGTTTGTCTATCTGTCTATCTATCTATCTAATGATCTATCGACCCTTAGGGGTGTTCCTCGCGACCATTCCCGCACGTGCTGCCATTGCCGACCCCTGAGTTGTGTAACCTCTGAAAGTGTACATCGGCATGCTTCCCGGAGCCAGGTGGCCTCAGGTGATAGTGGCGACAGGTGCTACACCCCCTAGGAGGAGCCAGTGATCCCTAAACACCAACAGTGACCACTATTGTGACTCCCAAGCCGCAGAGGAGCGATAATGGCAGGTGACATGAGAAGATAATGAGCGCAGGTGTCTGGGGTGTCAGGGCAGGACATGATAAGGCGCTGATCCTCTTCACCGCCAACGGGACTTAATAACACCATTTCCTCGCCACTCACACGCCACCTCTTCCCTAATGGATGGAAATCGCCTCCCTGGGAAAGTTTTGTCATCTCATTCATCAGCCAAGACGGGATGGCGGGATCAATCTTGTGTTGGAGAGAAGCGCCAGCCACACCTCCACGGCACCCACGCCACATGCTGCCTCACAAACACACAGTTCCCGGGCCTAATGCGATATCGGATTTTCTCATACACCGTCTGCTGTTTCCTGTGCTGTAGGCGTCAATGATATATGTTTTAGTGCCTACATGAAAGAAAGACTCAAGTTATGTTTCGTCTCTTAGTATTTTTTTTTTCTTCTTTTCCTAGGCCTAACTAATATTCTCTTCTCTTTTTTAGTTTCAGTAACAATAATAGAAAACAAAAGTTAGATGAAAGAAGAATAAGATAATAATTTCAGTATGTTTGTTGAAGCCGGCATATACGAGACTTCACTTATTCACACACACACAAACACACACACACACACACACACACACACACACACACACACAAACACACGCCAGATCCGGGTAATATGCCTCCACTTCCTTTTCAACCTTATTTTCTATACTCCCACTTCTCTCTCTCTCTCTCTCTCTCTCTCTCTCTCTCTCTCTCTCTCTCTCTCTCTCTCTCTCTCTCTCTTCACCTTCCTTCTAATCCGGTTTCTTTTCCTTCAAATCTTTCTGTTTTACATCAACCTTCTCTCTGTCCTTACTTTCTCCTTCTTCTTTTCTTCTTCTCGATCTTTTTCTTCCATTTGCCTCTGCCCTTTTATTCTCCTCCTCCTCCTCTCCACCCTCTTATTCTTTTCTTTCATTCACCTCTGCCCTTTCCTCCTTCTTCTCATCTTCGCCCTCGTTTTCTCCATCCTCTTGTTCCTTTCTTCCATTTGCCTTTGCCCTTTCCTCCTCTTCCTCTTCACCCTCTTCTCTCTATCTTACTCTCCTTCGTCCTCCTTTCCTCACCCTTTTCTCGTTCCCTCCATTCTTTCTCTCTCTTTTTTCCTTTAACTCACTTCATCTTCTTCCTCCTCCTCCTCCTCCTTCTCCTCCTTCTCCTCCTCTTCCTCCAGCCTCCTCCATCATCTCGTTAGTGTCATTTCCTTGTTTCCATCACGCCCGTGTCATTGAGGTGAAGAAAGTGGAATAGCAACACCGGTGACTCATGTTGTGAAGGGCGTGACTCACACAGTGTTAAGGAGTCCTGTAAGGTGTGCCGTACCTTCTGCTCCTCTTGCATTGAGCGCTTTGTGGTGAGGAGAGGCGATCGAGAATTATGAGAGATTACGAGATATTATAGGTGGCTACAATGGATTTTAAAGGATCACATGGTATTGTTGGTGATTGAAGGGAATTATCAGATGGATATACACAAATAATATCACGTGGGAATAGAAGAAATTATAAAAAAAAAAAAAAACATTAAATCATATGGGTTTACAAAAAAAATATAAGAACTTTATAAGAATTAAGAATGATTAAATTGAATCATAAGGAACGTCACCAAAATACAAATAATACAAGGAATTAATAGAGAGTACAAATCTATCGTAAAGAAGTACATGAGCTTCTATAGATACACAAGAAAACTTAAAAGAAAAGAGAAGTTTCAAGCAACACTAGACTTTCGGTGGATTTCTGAATTTACCTTTTAAATAAAATAAAACACACACACACACACACACACACACACACACACACACACACACACACACACACACACACACACACACACACACACATACGGAAGCAAGTCTGATCTGGAAGGAAGTAGGGTCAGAGCGTGAAAGCGATAAAGACGGAAGAGGTCAAGACAGGAAGACAAAGACAGAGAAGAATAATAAGAAGATAAAGAGGAGGAGGCGGCGGAAGAGGAGGACAACAGGAAGAAACAATTTCATTTAATTAAGGCTTAAGGAGAGAAGAGAAAGAAAAGTTTACCACGATCTTTAAGACAATGATAGTTTCAAATGTCTACTATGATCATGTTTAATGAAATTTTAATGTAAAGTTGAGCCGATAAGTAGTAGTAGTAGTAGTAGTAGTAGTAGCAGCAGTAGTAGTAGTAGTAGTAGTTGTAGTAGTAGCAGTAGTAGTAGCAGTAGCAGTAAGAGTAGTAGTGCCAGCAGCAGCAACAGTGGACCTAATACCTGACTGACTGCCTTTACCGCTGACATAAATATGAAATTCTCCGCGGCACACTTCACCCTACGCCTGTGTGGCATCTACAAGTAAGCATCTACATCCGTACATGAGCAGTGCCTCCCACACACTTCCTCCCTTGTAGCAGTGGGGCGACTCATACCCCGCTAGACACCGACTCTCCACCACGGATCCGATGGCGCATGTCAACAAAAGCAAGGGATCTCAGTTGGAAGGCTCGCATCGTCCCTTGAGTGTCGGCAGGATTATACCTGGCGACATGTGGAGATGCTGCCCCGGCCCAGCTGAGAGAGCGAAGGGTGGTGGTGACCTACTGAAGGCCCGGCGCGAGGGAGGCATGTGTGTGTGTGTGTGTGTGTGTGTGTGTGTGTGTGTGTGTGTGTGTGTGTGTGTGTGTGTGTGTGTGTGTGTGAGAGAGAGAGAGAGAGAGAGAGAGAGAGAGAGAGAGAGAGAGAGAGAGAGAGAGAGAGAGAGAGAGAGAGAGAGAGAGAGAGAGAGAGAGAGAGAGAGAGAGAGAGAGAGAGAGAGAGAGAGAGAGAGAGAGAGAGAGAGAGAGAGAGACCCATCACTATACCCCTGCCTCCTCCTGCTAGACATCCACCCTCATTTCGCGCCTACCTCTTCCTTCTCCTCGCTCTCTACTCGCATATCCTGGAAAACTTGCTCCCCTGTCCCTTACATCCAAACTATATTCCTAGTGTTCCTTTCCCGCGTCATCACATCCGGTAACCTCCCTCAGCACACAACACACCCGATCTTATTCTCCCACTTCCCTATACTCGTTGAACATTCCATCCCATAGCTTCTGCCTTCCTCCTTCCCAACTATGTGTCTGTCCCTGACCTGCTACAGTCGGTATTTCAGCCTCTCAGCTTCTTGCCGCCGCCTTATCCATGCCACCTGAGCGTCTCTTCCCGCAGCATCAGGGAAAGTAGGCCGTGTGCTGACGGGGACGTGGGATCAGTGGTGGGCAGAGAGCGACCAGGCCAGTTGAGAGACATGCCGGCTGTTTTCTTGGTACGGCACGACGCAAGTTGAAACCCACTCAATATTAATTAAACGTCACTCAAGTTTGCTTCTTGCTACTACATATAAGACGAGCTCTGGGATAATATCTACTTTTTATCTTAACCCATTCAATACTGGAACACATTTTTACAGTGAGGTTTCTGTACGATCAGACCCTTTTATTGACATTAGGAAGGATCTATGGAGGTCAGAAAATTAATGGCCACAGTCTTCACTCTTTTAATCCCTCACATGAATTCTGAAGATGTATAAAATCATCAAAGCAAGCAAGCAAGCAGAATGAATATGGAAACGCGTCACGGTACTCAAAGGGTTAAGTTGATTTTTTGTGTGATTTTAGTTCTTCTTTAATTAGAATGGTATATTTGTATAGATATTTTGCATTTCCTTTTTTTCCTTTTTTTTTCACTATCATAAAACAAGATCTGGAATAACGTCAAGTAATACAGCTTGTCCTGGTTAATTATCTGTTTTTGTTCATCACACAGCTGGGCCGCTCACTCGTATGCTTTCAATCTATTGTTGTATATCTGTTTTCTTTTACGTAAACACTGTACTTTGTTCTATCCTTCTCCTTTAATTCAACTGTTAAACTGTTTAATCTATTAGAGTGGTATAATTGTTGCAGCAGCTTTTTTTTATATATATATATATATATATGAATTTTTATCTATTGCAAAAGCAGTCTTACCTAGAAACATCAAGTAATAATATTCGTTTTACTTGTTTGTATTTCATTTATCTATATCAAGACTGATTTCTTGTTAGGAGTGTTGGTTATATGTATATTTTTTTCTTTTTTTTCTATATAATATTGTAAAAAGGGACCTTGCAAAGTCGCATTAAGTAACAGTGCTTGCCTTGGGTGAGCTGTTTCCTGTTTTTAATTTTATGTTTACTTATCAGAGCGGAATAATTGTTGTCGATGCTTCGGGATTTAACTACATTTTTTTGTGATTTCTGTGACAGTTGGATAATGTATTAAACCTATGAGTTATTTTTCACACCAGTATTGCATCGTTTGTGAAAAGAAATAACTGGCTTTGCATCACATTTATTGGACATCTTGCGGTGCAAATAGTGGTCTTCTTGATCAGGTAATAACACTAATCCTGACACTATGAGGTGGTCGGTCCAAATGGAGGAAATGTTCTCACAGTTGCAACCGTTTCCTCAGACCACATCACGATTTTTTGCCCGACAGCTGCGATAAGTAACTGGACATATCGTGAACCAAAGAATTTATCGCCCCAAATAAAGGCAAATTACTTGAGTAGCGGTTTGGAATATGACACAAGATCGTGTATTATTACAGGTATCCAAAAACAACGTGGTATTTCTGTTTTCTGAAATACTGGACTGTTCGGCCGTATTCCTTAGCGCCTCTCTCTCTCTCTCTCTCTCTCTCTCTCTCTCTCTCTCTCTCTCTCTCTCTCTCTCTCTCATATATAAAGAATATTCTGAAAGGCCACAGAAATTATTAGTTGCTTTCGCATGGATGTTTTTCCTCATTAAACTGTCACAAGAATCATGAGAACACCATTGACAATTCTGTATAATCTGTCCTACTAGAACTTCACGACAAATAAGTTAAGATAAGACGTTGGAGAATACTAATACTGGCTAAAGAGAACGTATCACGGGGTAACAAACTTGCAATGAATGTCAAATCAACCAATTGAGTCTCTTATTGACTTGCCCAGCCAAGACTCAAGGCCAGTCCATCAAAGCGTATCAAAGGAGGAAATTAATCAGCCTGACGAGTAGTTAGCATCCACTGAACAAGCTGGACCTAATTGCTAACAACAGGACGCAGTGACGGCAGCCAATACAGAGCAGACAAACCATCCTTATTAACCCTCGACACAACGTCCGCATAACAAGGTGACTCGGTACGAATCTAAACCTCGGCGACATCAGAGAGCAAGGATGGGCGTGAGTGTTTGTGCCACTCAATGACGACTTACATGGGTTATGAGGGAAGTACAGCATGTACAGCGGCAGCCAGCCTCTGCACACGGTTCTACTTTTCAGTAAGAAGTTGTGCAAGGGGACTGTTTGGCTCCCTGTTCCCGCTTTTTAATTGTGGAAAGACGCCGTGGAAAGGAGTTAGGCAGTATTTAGCGTATTTTGTCAACATGAGTAGTATCACTTGTGGAAAAAAGTGATTATATTTTTCTCGTTATAAAAGCGTAGATTAAGAGGGATCAAATAGATGTATAAGTGTTGTAACGAATATAATAAGGGAAAAGTAGACAAGATCCTGACTTGTAATCTAATTAAGATAGAAATAAAGTTTTCACAATGATAAAGTTAGATTGAGAAGGGAAGCATAAAAAAGTTATTCTTTATTATATAATAGATGCCTTGGAAGTCAGGGTCAACACGACGCTCACAAATTTACGTTCTAAGCCACAACATGCACGATACGCTTCATTCAAAGTTACGATGATATTTTTCCAGACGCCGAAAACCTGACTGAATTACGACGCCGCCACAACGTCATATGGCGGCGGCTTAGGTTACGACACATCATTTCTTTGCGAGACGTGTGTGTGTGCCGCTTGACTTGTGATTTGTGAGTTGCCTTGGAATATCATATAATCTTCATGTTGGAGGGACGGGGAGCGTGGCAGTGTTCATGGGTGGTCGTGACGCAGGGCAGGAGGGGGAAGAAATACATCTGTAACCCGACAAACAGACGTACCAGGGAAGGAATCGGAGGGAGAGTGGGTGGGAGAGGGAGAGGGACGAAATGGAGACTTCCTTCCATTGAAAACGACCTTGTTCCAGAGAAAGTCAGCTGCTTGTTTCCGCCGAGACTCTTGCAACAACTCAAACAAGCGTCTTAATGTTGTTGGCTAAATTACACTATGGCTAGAAGCGACGGTACAGGCACGGGGTTTCTTTAGGAATGTCTTATTATCGTGGCGTCTCCCGTGATGGTGATGGCGGTGGGTCTTCGTCAACCAGAGGGCCAGACCTACTGTACAGCGGAGGAAATAACAATGGCGTCTACAGAATGTTGTCGCTATGCAAATCTCTGCATGTCCTCGATGGCGCCACTTTCATTTGTATTGTCAGCAAGTGATGTGTGTGTTGAGGTGCGGTGGACACGCATTTGTATGAGCCATGGCTCCAAGTATAGTATGTGTTATGTAATACAGTCGGGATAATGGCAGATATGCTTACATATGCATAGATATATAGAAACATAACTACCAAGATAAGAATACATACATGTAGTACAATTCAGGACCACACACCTTATGACATAAATGCATATATAGTAACTATATACATAAATGCATGTATACATACATATAAATGTACATAGTACACACACAACGTTACACACTTTCATGAATACATACATACAAATGAAAACGAGAATGATAGACAGACAAAAGTAGACTATCACACACACACACACACACACACACACACACACACACACACACACACACACACACACACACAAACCGTATAGTGCCGAGTGTAGTGAAATAACGAAGAAGGAACAGTTAGGGAGAGGGAGGAAGATTTGCGGCGTGATAAGCCTCTCACCACATGCCAGGGCACAAGGACAATCTGGTGACGCGTCTTGGCTTCTTCTTTTTCCAGGCCATAGCAGAGCTGTCCCATGACTCACCACTAGGTACTGACTATTAAAGACTACTAAGCTTCCTTCTTAATCTAGATTATATGTATCAGGGAGACCAGTCACGGAAAAAATTAAGATTCGCGTGCCGCAAGGTTGAAAAAAAAGAAAGAAGTCATTTTTTTCGGGTGTGAGATCAGTTTAATATGATTTCGACAGGCAGAAGACAAAAAAAAAATAATGAAGTAGTTTCAATTTCACGCTCATAACTTTGTTTATCTATTCAGTTATTTGTTATTTATTTGTATATTTATTCAATTTTTTTCTTCCCCATGAAGTCATGTACGGTTTCTTAAACACAAGTAATAATTATCATATTATCCTCAGGGGTCAAAAGGTTAAGGCAGTCCTTGGCACTCAGCGCCCGTCAGTCGCCATCCCACAAATTAACGTCACAAAACAACAAAAATCCTAGAGAAGTTGCATATTCAGCCCAGAGACAACCCAAGGCCCAGGTAATTATGGAGTTAAGTCAGTTCTCGCCATCCCACAACTCGTCAACACTAAGTGACTAAAATGTACACGAGTTCTGGCGACTTGAAGGCAAATATCACTGAAGGCAATCACACCCTGAAAAAAATATAACTAAAAAGAAGATGACGAAAATAATAATAATAATAATAATAATAATAATAATAATAATAATAATAATAATAATAACGAATATGGAGCTTTGTTGTTTAAGAATGCCCTCGTCCTCGTAAAGCTGCATGAGACAGCGATCCCCCTAAAAATCAACAGCAGTCAACAGTGACGTGACCAAAAAAAGACTGAGAATAAGCACAACTCTAAAAACACACACACACACACACACATGGAGAGAAGCAAAGAGACGCTAACAATCGACAATCTACGTACAATATTTACAGTGGCAAAATAAAATACGGGACAGAAAGCGTAATAATTATCCACTCTGAAGAAAGATTTAACCCCTTCAGTACCAGGACGTGTTTTCATATTCATTCTGGTTACTATTTGGTGATTTTATACAGCTTCAGAAAAAAAAAAAATTGATTAATCTTCTGACATCCACAAACCTTTCCTGATGTCAATAAAATGGTCATGTCCAAAAGTCAAGGTAAAAATGCGTCTCCGTACTGAAGGGGTTAAGGAGAAGAGGAGTATGTGACACCAACCACCAAAAGATAAACAGGAGTTACAGTGAATGAATGCACATCCTGAGCAGGCGTGACTTGAAAAAAATAAATACTCGAGATTCCAGGAAATACATGGAGGGTGAAATGAGTGAGGAAGGATGAGAATTGATGGAAGGACAGAGCAAGGAGCGGAAAGAAGATGAAGGCAGAGGAGAATAGGATAACGAGTATATTTTTCCTTCTTTTTTTTTTCTTTTTCCAGGAGAACAGTATGATGAGGCTATCAATTTTCCATCCGTGCTCTTTGATTTTATTTATCGAAGAGACAGTCAGTGGATTATTTTCAGAATTAGGCATTTGTCCTTGAGAGAGAGAGAGAGAGAGAGAGAGAGAGAGAGAGAGAGAGAGAGAGAGAGAGAGAGAGAGAGAGAGAGAGAGAGAGAGAGAGAGAAACATTACCCCCCCAACACACACACAGTTACTAAATAAATAAACATATAAAATCAGAGATACATTAATGACAGGCACAAAAGGAGGAGGAGGAGGAGGAGGAGGAGGAGGAGGAGGAGGAGGAGGAGGAGGAGGAGGAGGAGGAGGAGGAGGAGGAGGAGGAGGAGGAGGAGGAGAGGAGATAACAAAGTACACACACACACACACACAACACACACACACATTAACAACACACACACACACACACACACTATTTAACAGCAAGGCTAATGAGAGACAAGTAGAACAAGCAAAACGGAAGCAGGTCGAGGAGAAAAAGTCGGATAATGAAGGGGAAGAACAAGAACGATCAAGATAAAAGATAACAAGAGGCTGATAAAAGAAATAAATGAAAGTGGGAAGTAAATGAATAAATAACACAGGAAATGTAACAGTAAAGAGAAGAGAGTGAGAGAAAGTGAGTGAGAGTAATATGATAAAAAAAAATAAAAAAAAAAATAAAAAATAAAACGTTAGAGATAAAGGTGGAAAAACGTTGGAATAGGAAGAGAGCAAGTAAATGAAAGAAAATGAGTAAATAATGACAAGGAGGAGGAGGAGGAGGAGGAGGAGGAGGAGGAGGAGGAGGAGGAGGAGGAGGAGGAGGAGGAGAAGAGCAAAGAATCAAGAAAATAAGAAGGAAAAAAAAGAAAGAAGAAGAAGAAGAAGAAGAAGAAGAAGAAGAAGAAGAAGAAGAAGAAAAGGAAAATTACTACAGGAAGGAAAAAAGAAAGGAAAGAAAATGAAAGACAAAGGAAAGGAAAATGAAAAATAACAAGAAAAAGCTTAACGAGAACAAGAACAAGGAGAACAAGTAGATGATGTTAGGAGGAGAAAAGAGGAGACCAGAATACAAGAGGGAAGGAGACAAGGGGAGTCGGTGACACAAGCGGATGTTACAAACAATACTAGTAATACTCAGCTGTCTGTGTGATGGATTTCCGCCACTCCATCATACTTGTCCTGGTGAGGCGACGCGACAGCAAGGTGACTGCCCCTCCACACACACACACACACACACACACACACACACACACACACACACACACACACACACACACACACACACGACGATAGATAGACAAAACATTAACCTTCTTCTGTTCTCTTACATACACACGTACACACACAAACACGCCCATGAATGAATAGAAAGATAGAGAGATTAAGGAAAGGATAGATAGAAAGATAAGTAGACGGCCAGACAGAGACACAAAGATAGACATACAAATAGATAGATACATAGATAGATAGAAAAAACAAAGGAAAGTCAATATTCCCTCTTTTTACTTCACACACACACACACACACACACACACACACACACACACACACACACACACACACACACTAACAATGTGTCGCCGCCTCCCTCTTTCCTCCATCCTTCACTTCGCTCCTCCTCCTTGAAGCAGCCTCCTATCACCTCCACCATCCCCATCATCACCCTCATCACCATTATCACCACACTCATTGCTCTATTACCACCACTACTTCGGGACACACAGCCTTCCGCTCTCATTGTCTACGCCCTCCTTACCATCACTCCAGTTTTCACCACCGCCTTACACGTCACCTCATGCCATTCTTCACGCCTCGCGACTCCACCTCTCACCGACACCCACCGCATAATCCATGTCTTGTTTCTCGTATTTGTAGTCACACCAACATCCTCTGCATCACATGGCTATATTCTGAAACACATGCACCGTACCTCCGCCATTCAAAAAAGGCTTTAGATGAAGTTACATAAAGGTTTTTGATGGTGATTTTCATGGTTCTAGTGACAGATTAACGAAATGTCTATATTATTAAGAGGGAAGCACTTACAAGAGCACTTTGGTCTTTCAATATTGTCGCAATGAAGGAGCAGTGTGTTTTAGAATGAGGGCCAAAGTTACAACTACGCGTACTATCGGTTCCTTTCACATCTAGCATGGTTGCCGCATTGGTCAACGCGCCCAATCGTCCCCAACCTTCACGCACCTCGTCAAATAATTGGGCAAAACACGTCATATGGTGAGTAGATTGTGTCACACGCAGCAAGAACTTTTATCACGCTACTCTTTATGACCGCTTACTTTGGCACCTTGCTCAAAAAAGTGCAGCTGTTTTTCTCCTCTCAAAACTTCACGACGCGAGACAAAATGAATAAGCAAAAAGACTTTCACAACTCATGGCGGAAGTGAAAACAGATCTTATCACTAGTTTGTCTTTCCTCGTTAGAGTTCCTATGTGACGCAATAAATGTCAACCCCAGTCACAAAACCTTCCCTCCTCCAGGCCCCAAAATACACATAGTGCACCGCGCCGCTTCCAGGGATGCTCCTGGCGACGTCAACTCGGTACCGATGCGATCATCATGTATTTGGCGCTTATTTATCGGTCAGTCACCTTCCATGGTCAAGATTTTATAATATTCTATAAATTCACTGTATTGGATAAAAAACCGAATCTCTGAAGCAATGCAGGAAAAATGTCTATGCTACAGCTAGATGTATCACAGTAAGAATCTCGTACCTACAGGAAATCGTATGTATTTGGCATGAACGGACGTCAGATGGTCACCCTCGCGCTGAGCCTGACAAAAGAGGGACAAGGAAAGCCTCCCAGCACCTTGAGTCCTGCCGTCTACGAGATATTGAGTTCAGCGGGACAAGAAACCTCTTCCTCTCCTCAGCCACTAGGTCGCGGGGATGAGAATTCCGCCTAATGACCTTCCCTCCCGGCACACCTCCCTGACTCTCCCTAGCCCTTCCCCTTCGCCGCCCCGCCACCCCCGCCCAGTCTGCACCAACGCCCAACCCATGACGCAGTTTCTCTCGTACACTGAGGGTGTGAAGGCCAAAGCTGGACGCGTGAGAGCTCCTGCCATCCCACGTGATCCAAAACAATGCCAGCGTCACCATCAACCGTTACCTTGACGAGTATACAGAAGAGAGATGCCCAAATGACTTCAGTGACAAGTGAAGCTCTTAGATGATGTTGCGTAATGATGGGGATACAAAAGGAAAATCTAAGGAATATCAACAGATAAGCCAGGACGAGTTCTTTCATGCACGACACTAGTTGCATATTTGTCGTTCTGATACACATCATTCACCTCCATTTCTTACGTCAGCTACCGTAGAAAGCCACACACATACATACATACATACAGACAGACAGACAAACAAACAAACAAACAAACAAACACACACACACACACACACACACACACACACACACACACACACACACACACACACACACACACACACACACACACTGAACCAGATACATACACAGCGAACTAGTAAAAACTCGCTTTTAAAACTTCAATGAGCACTGGTAGAATCTCTAATTTCATATCCCTACAATCGCTGCATCAATAAGGTCGACAGCTCAGGAACCAGGACACAGCCGACTTCCCTAGGAGACTCGAGATGCCTCTTCACGATACAGACTTCCATTTAACACGCGCCTCATCTCCCCATTATGAAAGCAACAGGTCGAGCCAGCCAGCCAGCCAGCGAACGAGTTAGACAGACAGGCAGACGGTCAATAATTAGCCAATAAGTTAAGCAATCAGTCAGCCAACCAGCAAACCATCTATCCATCCAACCAGCCACTCAGTCACCCAAACGACATGCATTTATGTGGGAAAAAATGCACATCCGTATACTTAAAAACAGCAGGTATTCAGTCACATGATAAATAACCTGATCCAGTCATTCAGTCAGCCAACCATTCAGTCACACAACAATCTGCTAGTCCAGTTTCACAACTTTATCAAGCATCCAGCCATTAGTCAGTCACATTGTCTGCTTCTTAGTCATGCTCCTCAGTTATTCAACCAGCCAGTCGATAAACTAATTAGTAAGCCTGTCAAATAATTTGTAAAGCCTTTATGCTAGTAAGCCAAGATAGTCACCTTATTCGTCATTTAGCCGACCAAACAGAAGCTCAGCTTACCAACCAATCAGCCAAGGATCGACGTGAATGTTAACGGTTGGCTGGCCATGGCCTTCCCCTGAGGGAGCGGCCCTGTACTGGCATTTTGCACAGGATCTCCGCCAACGGACTGGCACTTGTGTTCACTTGGCTTGACCGTCACTCGCATACTTGTTTTCTTATCCAGACTTTCCCTTCATGGTGTTACGAGTTTTCTTTCATTTCCTGCTTTGTTCTCTCATAAGGATTTTTTTCAGTCAACAGGTATCCTTTACTTTATTGACAATGCAAAATCGGAGTCAAGCTTTCACTAACATCATAAAAATAAAATAACGCTATATATGGAGAACAATTCAGAGTTTGTACTTTAAAAAGGTGTTCTTTCATAATTATTCTCAAGATTAATGAAGATAACAATTCTTGTTCACATAGGTGTTTTTCCCATTGATGATAATCAATATTTGTTAAATTACCACTGAAGTCAAGAAATACAATTGAAAACTCCAGTCATTTCCAATAAAGCTGTTCAAGTTACAGAGATTAGACATCGAAATTCCGGAACGCTTGAAAATAGGGTCGCAGTTTCTTGGTGACTGTCTATTCATTCGTACCCTGAACCCATATTAGCGTGAAGAACGATGGCGCAAGGTGTGCAGGATGTTGCATTGTCCTTAACGATCTGTTGCGCCACGTTCCTTTATTGTCACCACTCCTTTCTCCCTTCCTGCGTCCCCTCCTATCTATTTCCCCTTTATTTCCCAGCTATTTTTCTTCCTATTTTCTGCCTTGCGCAACTATAAAATTTCAAGGCATCCACTCGAGCTACAGTGCATAATAATATCACGAGTAAAACATAATGAAAACGTTACGTACATAATATCCTGGGCAAATATCAGCATTGCTCCACTGGTGATGCTAAATTAATGTATTGATATGGGTTCTTTCACTGACGGCATCCCTCTCTCCTTTCCTATTTCTCCCATCTGTCCAACTTTACTTTCCTTCTCTCTCCTACCTTGTTTCTTGTATGTCGCACCCAGTCCCTTCATTGCCGTCATTCCTCTCCCTTTTTTCTCCCCATTCGATACATTTTTCTCTTTTTTTTCCCTACTTTCTTCCTTGTGTTGATCTTCTGCGCACCCACAGTACATTGAATATTATGAGTAAAAAGAACATGACTGAAAAATATAGGTTTAGTATTCCGAACAAGTTATTTATAATGATGCAGATACAATCACGTCACTTTGGAACATGGAAAAAAAAAAAAAAAAAAAAACATACGTGCTCCTTCTCTGACGACTCAAAGTTGTTCTGAATATCTAATCAAAGTGAACCCTATACTGACATGACACACACACACACACACACACACACACACACACACACACACACACACACACACACACACACACACACACACACACACACATCACCACTTCCTGTAACTTAACTACGAAAAAAATAATTACGTGCCTGTCTCTCTGCTGCCAGTGTGCATTTCCTTCCCTGGAATTTGTATTTTTGTTTAAATGAAAAAAAAAGTTATTTGTGTAAAAAGTGAAGCCTCATAAGTTATCATTTATCTGCAGTGAAGCGGTCAGCTGAGTTGTTCTAGTGCTGTTTAACTCACTTGGTGGAAATTACTAACATTTTCCATTAGCGAGGGGAAAAATGCTCAGACGCAGCTACCGGGAAACAGTTCACAGTAGCTACTTTTCTCAGGCCATAATGCGGTTCCTGAAACCCTTCATTTTCTCTCATTTGATGGCCAGAAACGGCAGGACGCGCCTTTCCACGAGCAGCAAGCACCAGGCGGCGTCTTCAAGCAGAGCACCAGAAAAACGTGTGATGCATGGAGGATTTGCATAACCATGTGCTGCCTTGTTTTGTTCCGTACACACCACGGCGATAATCACAAGTTACAACTCATCTGCAGTTTTCGAGATGAGTGCCCTTACTGACTGATGTCTACAACTCCACCAGTGATGTATGTTGTCTTGCTTAACAGCCGAGTAACAAGCTGCAATCACGTCTTCTTTGTGTGAGTGGTGTTTTTTCTTCAGTATCATGCACGTCCTCTAAAATTTATCTTTTCCTTTTTCGTGACCATAAGAACATGCGTGAAGCTACAAGGCCTACGCATGCCAGTTCCTGTATCAAAAATACCTGCTTATTTCTTCTCTTCATCCCAATCCATAAATTTGTCTTTCTTTATTTCATGACTCACCACTAACAACTTAATCTCCGAGTCTCTTCCATTCATTTACCACTCCATTTGAGAAGATATTCCTCTTGGCCTGTCAGCTTCTCTATCACGGCAGGTCAGGGGTCCGTGTCAGAGGTATTTGCTTTTTTTTTGAGATTGAGAGACGTTAAATACAGTGTAAATGAGACCTGATGGTAAGTCGGCTTCTAAATATAACTGTGTGTATCACTGCTCACATACCTCGCCTTTCTATACCTACATCTCAAGGCCCTGCATTACATTAGCCAACTCATTTCCTTGTGGGTTTTTTTAAAGCAGTGTCAATATGTTTGCCCTTCATGATGTATACCACAAATACCTCTGCATACAAACCTCACCTTCCTCGGTTTTCTTCAAGACCCTGAAAGAGTTGCTCGTACACTATTTGTCTCATTACCTTGTATATTTTGCCATCACGGAATCACTTTGCCCACGCGACATGTATACAAGTCCTCATGCACTCGCCTTCTAAACCTCTTCCTCTTTCCAACATAAGATATACTACCTGCCTCATTGCCTTATACTTTTGCCACCACAGCATCATTACACCTATATACACTTCATGATACAGATAAGTCTCCATACACTCACCTCCTCCAGCTCCCCCACCTTATACCTAGCATAAGATACACTAGCTACCTCACTGCCATGTACGTCTCCCCCACAGCGCCATTATGCCTGCAAGCGGTTGTAATGTTCAGTGTGGCTCTTAATAACGAAGTCATCCCTGCAAAGCACCGTCACTAAGGAGCCTCACAGCTGCTGGCGGCGGCGATTGATGAACGTGCTAAGCAGGCAGAAAAGTGGAGCCGCATGAGCACCGATGTATGAGACCTTCAGTGATTGCTTGTAAAGAAAACAGATACTAGATAGTTGTGTGTGTGTGTGTGTGTGTGTGTGTGTGTGTGTGTGTGTGTGTGTGTGTGTGTGTGTGTAAATATTTGTGATGGACAACGAGAGAGAGAGAGAGAGAGAGAGAGAGAGAGAGAGAGAGAGAGAGAGAGAGAGAGAGAGAGAGAGAGAGAGAGAGAGAGAGAGAGAGAGAGAGAGAGAGAGAGAGAGAGAGAGAGAAATCACCACACCCGCAAATCACACAGGCGGCACCAAACACTACAGCAGCATCAACAACCTTCATTATCGCCTCCCTCATCACACTTCTGCATCAGCCTTATGCGATCTAAGTACAGGCGGACGTGACGCAAACTTACCGGACAGCCTACGTTCACTTGCCTTACACACACACACACACACACACACACACACACACACATCATAATTTCAACACATATTTGGAAGAGGCGCGTAAACATTGCCTGAAGTGCTTGAGGTTCCGCAAGACTTACAACCTCTTCTGTTTCCTTCTTCGTGAGTTCAGTATCAAATGAGGATAAGATACTAATGCATATAGTTTAGTACAAGGTGTCGATTTTAAGAGTTTCTCCAGTAGTAACAACCTTCTGTTTTCTCCTTTAGGAATTTTAATACTACGTAGATTAGGATATAATAGTAAAGGATGTTGCTAATAACAGTGTCTATGTTTTGAGGTCCCCAAGTGCATCATCCTCCTCTGTTTCCTTCTGCTTCATAAATCTTAATACTTAAGGATATGACAGGAAGGAATGCATCTAATAGCAATGCATATACTCAGCAACAGGAAGTGTGATGTATCATTATCTTAAGAAAAGCAATTATCTTTATAAATGGGAAACAATTATGACACGCTATAATCTACACTATTTATCGTTCATTGTCACGTTAATACTTTTAAGTTTCAGTCTACGAAGGAAAATATACGGAAATTTATCGTGTACAAATGTAGAAAGCCAATACAATATACAAGAAACCTTCGTTTTTACTATCTAGCGCCTTACAATATAGATTAAATTATCACAGACTCTTAAGGGCCAATACTGCAGCACCTTGTTCTAAGAAAGTTTTATATTAAATCTTGGTTTGTTTCCCTTTGTGACAAAAAGAAGGAACGCTATCACAATAGATCATGTTTTTATTCATCTACTAGGTCGATACTGTGGTGGTAGTGGTTATGGAATGGGGAAACCAACACCATCTTCCTTGGTTTTTAACACTATCACCATGCTATTAACCTGTTCGTCTTATTGGGCTCCTCACACCGTCCCTCTAAGCAAGGCATTCTTTGTTAGTAGTTGTGGTAATATTCTGCAGCCTTTAGTCAAACTTTAATACATTCCTTTACTACATACTTATATTTCAATTTGTGACGCTTCCAGTATAAATGATAATATCCGTAATCTTAACCTTGTGATAAGCAGTACTATACGATTACCTTATTGCAACGCCAACATCAAATCAATAAATAAAGTGCCTATCCCGCATGTGTTCTTCCTTTACAGCCTCCTCACATTTCTTTCATCTTTATCATCAACAGCTTTCCTACATTTTCTATCTTAGCATCATTTACAGCCTCCTCACACTTTCTTCCCATCACTCATAGTTCTCTTAAACTTCCTTCCCTCTTGGTCTCATCTAAACTTACAGCCTTCACACATCTGTCCTTCCGTTACATCCCTTCCTTCTAACAAGCAGCCTTCTACACCTTTCCTTCTTCTATAATTCTCTTCCCTTACACTTCCTTACCACATTTTTCCTCCTACTCATGCCCTTCCGTCACTCCCAGTGGCAGTAACAATATAATAAGCCTTCTCCCTTCCTTTTTCCTCCCACAATTACACAGTAAGAAAAAGAATTAATATATCTTGTCACCGTCACTTCAGTAAACCAGTAGACTGAAACAAGATTCTATTTAACAACGCACACGGCGAATCAGGCCCAGCGGGAACACTACTACGAACGTGGGAGCCTTTTTAGCAACCGTGGCGACGAGCAGAGCGAGGAAGGCTAACGTCGTGCATGAGGCAGCACCACCACCACTACCACCATCAGGGACTCTAACAACAACAGCTGGCTGACAAGAGTCCCAAGGGAGCATTGCCTTCACAACTCAGACGTCTAATAACCGCCTAATTCCCTGCCTCACGTGAAATAATTACATGTTCGGTTAGCGCGTGGATTACTCACTACATCGCCCGAGATTGGTGTCTGTGTGGAGTCGTGTGGTAGTTATAGAACGAGGAAATATATAGATAAGATAGTGGTTAAAGAAGTGTGAACAAGGCATTACTTATGTATGTATGTATGTATGTAAAGGCTGGGCTGCGTGTGAACGTCGCCTTCTTCCTTACTCAAGTCTAACACACACACACACACACACACACACACACACACACACACACACACACACACACACACACACACACACACACACACGATAAAAGTAATAGATTAAAAGATATTACTATTTTTTGTACATGTAAAAGAGCCTGGCCAAGGACAACAAAACATCAAGAAAAGCATTGCCTCTCAGTCGTCCTTCTGCAAAGATGCAACAGTAAAGAGATTGTCCAGAGAAGGGCGGTCCTAGTGACGGAGGTGCCTTGACACTTTTACAAGATTAATATTAATACGTATAACTTTTTATTCATCTAATTTCAAATGTTTATCGTTCAGGGTTATAAAAGATGCTAACCTGTAAACAACATTAATGTCACGTTTATGACCAGACTATAAAATAAATAAATAAAACAAAAATTGATAAATAATACATAAAACAGACCAGGGACATTTAAATTCACTCAGACACCAAGAAATATGCGCACGGACTTCATGAAATCGAAATCATCAACTCACGAAAACAAATCAAGAATCAAGTATTTAACCCCTTCGATACCATGCCGCGTTTTCATATTCATCCTGGTAACTATTAGCCGATTTTCTCAAAGCTTCAGAAACTTGTGTGGGGATTAAAACAGTAGAAGACTCTGGCCATTATTTTTTTCATCGCCAGACCCTTCCTAATGTAAATAAAATCGTCTAATTATAGCCAAAAATCATAGTAAGAATGGGTCTGAGTATTGAAGGGGTTAAGTATTTCCCTACATGATGAGAGGCAAAACAGTAAATAAAAGCTGGACGTGACTGAACAAAGAGAGCGAAAAGGTCCAAAAGTTTTATATCTGCCTATCACTTTTCCTAGATCGGATACACTTAGGATATTAAAGAACTTCTATCAAACATCACAACTTATCAGTGTTAGCTAACCAGTATTTTCAATCATTCATCACTTTCTCTGATAAACTGTGGAACTTCCTGTCTAGTTCTGTTTCCTCGTTTCTATTACTTGAACTCTTCGAAGGAGGTATCAAGACACTTACCCTTTTTTATCATTATATTTGACATAATCTAAGAAAACTGGTCCTATGAAGGCTTTTTTTCTATTAAGAATATTGCTGCCCTTAGCCAATGGTCCTCTTACATAAAATATAAGTCACGTGACAAACAATAACAAAAACAGGACATTATTCAAACCATGTTAAATATAAATAGTAAAACAATGTAGAATAAAAATACGTATATGTTATAATGAAAATAACTGCCATATCTTATAAGGATAACTAATTCCATATCTTCCTTGTTAGGCCTCATTATCATATCTACTACCCCTCCTTATTCTTCCCTCCTCTACTTTACTTCCTTCAACCTACGTAGTAAACAACCGCACCATAACAAGCCAGTGAGTCTCATCCTCCCACCATCCCTCCCTCCCTACACTTCCTTCCACTACTGTCCCTCCCTCCCGTGTGTCGCGCCGCCACCACCACCACCTGACACTCGCTCTCAAACCACACCACTCACTCTCACTTTCCTCTATTTTTTCCGCCTCTTCTGTCATTCACCTTTTACGGACCATTTTTTTGTGTTAAACTGAACGCATTTATATATACGATTTTACACACACACACACACACACACACACACACACACACACACACACACACACACACACACACACACACACACAAATAAATAAATAAATAAAGTTACTGACCAAAAGTATTGCACGAAAAAACAAAATATATAATTACGGCAAAAAAATGGGTAATTCTCTCTCTCTCTCTCTCTCTCTCTCTCTCTCTCTCTCTCTCTCTCTCGACCACAAGGAAGACAGGTGGGCGGTAGTCAGTCATCTATTGTCCTTACCTTCCTATATTCCTTCTTTCCTTCCTTTCTATATCTCCTTCCTCCAATCTACCTATCCTTCCTTCCGTCTGGTAAAGTTTCCCATGCCTCTTTATGCTTTTACCTTCCAAACCACTGTTCTCTTCACTACTCGCCTCGCTAAGTCCGTCTAACATAGTGCTTTAAACTAGAGAGACCATCGCCATCATCGTCAGCCGTTCTTTGTACCATGCAGTCACGGGTCATGGTTCGGGAATTACATGCATTAGGTGCGGCACACGTCCTGCTCTCCATCATTACTTCGATCCTCTGAGGTTCTCCAGCAGTATTTTCCCAGTAACACAACAATGAATACTGTATTGCTAACTGAATCCTGATGGCAGATGGTTTATGCATGTGGGAGTTCACGTTAACTAAACTGAGGAGAATGTGTGAGTATTTGATTAAGGGTATAAGAAATAACGGAAGGGAATGGAAATGTGGTAGAGCATTTCTTTAGGCAAATCTATGAATGTGTAGAGGGAAATCTGATGAGATGCTGTCAAGGTAAGGTGGCAGTTTTTTTTGTGGGGTTTTTTTCTTCTTTTTTTTTCGTGATCCTTGGCAAAGGTAAACATGCACAACAGACACCGCCAGAAGCTGTTACTTAGGAACTCGTTATCTACTCAACCGGTTTCCACGATGTTTCTCTCTCTCTCTCTCTCTCTCTCTCATCATCAACACCATACACTTACACCACCACACTACCACCACAGCAACCACCACAACCAACAACAAATACCACTATACGTTCACTACACAGTTTTACTAAACATGCAAAATCTCCTCCATCTTCCATCACACACATAAGTAAATATGAAATCAGCAGCGGAACTATCCTAATTCGTCTCTATATATAACCAACAAACTTCTACTTAATATCTTTATACGTATTTTTACTATGAGTTTTGGTGTGATTAGATGTTATTTACATTCGGAACGGTCTAAGGTGTGAAAATTAATGGCCAGAATTTTCGCTATTCTAATCTCAACATAAGTTTCTAAAGCTGTATAAAATCACCAAATAGAAAGCAGGATGAATGTGGAAAAGCGCCATAGCACTGAAGGGGTTCAAAGGAATTGAGAGGAGACTTAACGAACCATTTAAGAAAACGATCTCTCTTCCTCTCTAGTTGTCTGTCTGGCCTGCTCTTGATTGCCAACGTTATTCATCTAAGAACATTGTAATGAGCCATCATCCACCAGCCTCCGCCATTCAGCAAAGTAGGTGGTTCCTGGTGGGGGAGAGAGAGGGCGGCGTGGTGCATGATGGGTTCTTGTAGCACCCTCCAGTCTGTAGTCTATTGTCTCATGTAATCACTGTTTGCAAGTCATTCTTTTGTTCGGTAAGTAAAAGGGGCGTTATTCTAAGGGCTGCTTTCACTTCATTGTCATTACTTTTATCGTTATTGTTGTTCTTTTTCTCTCTCTCTCTCTCTCTCTCTCTCTCTCTCTCTCTCTCTCATATACCTTTTTTCCAATACTTGTAAAACACATGATTATTCGGTAAACTAAATTACACGCATTCCTATCTGAAAAAGCGCAGTAAAATATATGTGGTATATATTATGAATATTATTGACTGGACAAGCAATAATGGTGTAACAGTATTCATCTCAACAAACACAACTATGAGGCTACAATAAAGAGTGAGGAGTAACATGTACGTCCGGTCGTGGTAAACAGAACAACTTCACTTCCACTGTGTTTTGTTCCGTCCTCTGATTTGCAAGCACTCTCTTTGCAAAATCCGAGAAACGATAGATTCTTAACTGATCGGAGACCTTAACCCCTTCAGTACTATGACGCGGTTTCATGTCCATTCTGGTTACTATTTGGTGATTTTATAAAGGTTCAAATACTCATGTGGGGACTTAAATAGTGAAGACTCTGGCCATTAATCTTCTGACCTCCATAGACACTTCCTAATGTCAATAAAATGGTCTAATCGTACACAAATCTCTTGGCGAAAATGCGTCCCAGTACTGAAGGAGTTAAGATTGAAGGTATATATAAAAGTAATAGAAAATGCAAGCATCATCAAAAAGCCAACAATTATATGTACTGCAAGCCAATATTCATATCAAATTGATGGGCAAAATCCTGCAAGCTCTAAAAGTTTCCATTTCAGAGAATTATTCACTGTGATGTTCACATAAGAAATCTTTTGATGTTTATGTGACATTTTCAAACATTCATTATCTATCATTTAGAAGTACTTCGAGAGAGAGAGAGAGAGAGAGAGAGAGAGAGAGAGAGAGAGAGAGAGAGAGAGAGAGAGAGAGAGAGAGAGAGAGAGAGAGAGAGAGAGAGAGAGAGAGAGAGAGAGAGAGAGAGCTCAAACAAGCAAACAAACAGACAAACAGGCATGCCAGTTCGTGTGCAAGCTTGAGGGTGTATATGCAAGCCAAGGCCGGAAGCAATCAACCCTCCTCCCCTGCCAACCCCCTCCCGGTCCCTTGTTCCCCTATGACCGCTGTGACGTCAGGTCGGTGACACAGGATGTACCACACCGCCACAGCAAGTACACACAGGTGGTCCCTAAGCGCAACAGGTGGTCGTACTGGAATCTTTTCTATCTGTGTGCTCCGATATCTTGCGAATACACAAGATCAGAATTATTTTTGCGATGCATTTGTATATTAATTTCAAGGTTAAGATCATATCATGTCATTTAATCTAATCTTACGTATCAAAACCATGCTGAGCCGAACCTAAACTTGTAACCTACGCAACTTATATCTAAGTGAGTTGATTTAATATTAACCATCTTAAATAATCTTCAAGAAGAGAAGTTGAACCAAAACCAATACAACATTCACTATAAGGAAGAGAAGAAAAAAACCTTCAGTTACTGATCTTCATGTGAGCCAATAAGATTTCAGGAGAATATCGAAGCCTGTTTTCCGTGCCTTCGAAAACCAGTCAGGTTGATAAGCGGGTAAGAGCCCCATCCGGTGAAGGCGTTCTCAGAGCTGCCTTGTGCAGGTCAACTGGCCTTTTGCAGTAATGATTTTCTTGCGTTTTATGTTACCAGATTCGCGTGTCTTCAAATACCAAACCCACTGCGCCAGGGTACATGCGGGAAGTGACTCCCTTAAACAGGGCACACCCGGATAAATAAAAGGATCAACATGAAAACGAGTTAATGATGATCACAGATGCAGTCTAGCCCATTCCTAAAGGAGCGACTTTTTGTGAGGCAGCAGAGGAGCTAATACGTAAAGTGGGCATTTGATTAAAGAAAAGTTTTTACAGCACCCTGCGTGCAGAGACGCGCTTTATTCTTGGCCCCTAAAATGTGAACTGGAAAAGAATACTATTGGATTGGCCACTGAAGTTTTGCAAGAGTTTTGATACTCTTATCTTAAAATCATTATAAAAAATATAATAAATAAAGACTTCCATACTTTAAAGTTGTGAGCGGAATACCATGTTATACTAAGGCACCAAGTCTCCATCGTCCTCTTTTAATACCAATGTTTTCTTACGGCAGTGAAAAATTACCTTTATTATGATAATGCATAACACAACCCATCACAAATATAAGAAACATTAAAAATCATTGCCCAAAGATATTGATTACAATAGAATAATAAAAGAAACAAACTTACAGACCAAATTACATAACAAAAAAAGTGAAATAAGTTTACTAAAATTCAGGGAATAACTTTTGGGTGTAGTAAGAACAAAAAAATATCTCCTTTCTAGTGGTACACGAAAAAAAAAGCAGGAAAGTTATTATTGCATATCACAGAACTGGAGAGAAACTGATGCTACATTAGACATCAAAATATAATTACCTGCCAAAACAAAGCAACAGTGACTAATGTGTCAAAAAGTTACAAAGATTAGGTTAAAACTGAACGAAGTTACATTATCAAGGAATAAGATATGTACAAAACAGTTACTGTCATTCACATAACTTTAGAATAATGCTGCAACGAAGAGGAAAATAACAATCAACCATTCGGTAAGGAGCACCTGTGATTATACCGTGTTCCTTGCTCCCGGCAGCACACCTGAGGAACGTTCCCAGCTGGCGAGTATTCAGCTGTGAAATTTGTCCCCTTGTTACGGACGCCGAGCACCAGACGCGACACTATCAAATGATGTGAATACGTGCGATGTAAGTCACCAAAGAGAACCTGAGGACGTTGAAGACACTCTAGATCAGACATAATCAAGTCAGTCTTTTCCTTTATATAGTCGCAGTCTGCAAGATACAATCATCCCTTTGAGTTTCTGAATATCTGCTACAATTTACATTAAGAAAAATCCTTCAGAAAACTTTAATGATATGTAAATATATGTTAGTGCAATGGTGATGTGTGTTGCGAAGATGAAAGCCCAGAACCATAAAGATATGGAAGAATGTAGAGGTTTTGCTCACTAAAATTACTGTGAAGTGAGTTGCTTCAATAAGAACACAAATCGGGAAACGTCTGCTGTGTTCTCTCAACAATAATCCGTCAAGTAATGTGCTTTTCTTCCTGCCTGTCCTGTCCCAGCTGTCTGTCTATCGCCTGCACCAGACGATAGCCGACCACAAGAGCCTTACCACAGCGGCCGGCAGTCTCTCGCACCTGTTCGGAAATCGACGGTGTAAGGAAGCAGACGGTTTTATTGCGACACTAAAACAGTAAATAAGTGCCACTGTCCGGGTGATGACGGGCAGTGCTCGGGAAGTGTTATCTTCATGAATGAATGAAGTGAAAAAAAAAAAAAAAAGGTGACATCGCGCACTCATAAAACGGATGTTATTCTGAACGCAGTAAAAGAACAGTTGGGGAAAAAAACAATATCACTGTTTTTGTGACTAGGCAATAACCACACGGACGCACACATGCACGCACGTAAGCACGCACGTACGTAGACACACACACACACACACACACACACACACACACACACACACACACACACACACACACCCAGTAGCTCAATGGTTAGAGCGCTGGCTTCACAAGCCACAAGACCGGAGTTCGATTCCCCGGCCGGGGGGACATATTTGGGTGTGTCTCCTTTCACGTGTAGCCCCTGTTCACCTAGCAGTGAGTAGGTACGGGATGTAAATCGAGGAGTTGTGACCTTGTTGTCCCGGTGTGTGGTGTGTGCCTGGTCTCAGGCCTATCCGAAGATCGGAAATAATGAGCTCTGAGCTCGTTCCGTAGGGTAACGTCTGGCTGTCTCGTCAGAGACTGCAGCAGATCAAACAGTGAAACACACACACACACACACGAGTACACTGCGAAAGACAACATGCTAGAATGTCAACACTTATTAATACCCTCATCCTCTCACGTGTAACCACCACCACTCCATCACTTCATCCTCTAATTGTTTACATCACTGTTCTCAGTTTTCAGTAACACGACTTATCTCTTACACGCAACTTACTTTCCGTATGTTAAATATTAGAATCATCATTATATTCAATTTATGTTAGTAAATTAAGCACGTACAGTAATTCGTACTTCGACCTAAATTCATACAAATTTTGACATCTGTTCTCGAATAGTTTTAAAATGGTCTAGCAGAAATCATTAAAACTTTTAGAGGTATTATCATGATTCTACTAATACATTAAACGGTTTCAGACGTAATTTAACAAGGACTACCTACTTCACCATCAAAGAGAGAAAAAATATACATCCATGGTAAACCAAATAACAGTCTATAAAACCTAAAAAAAAAAAAAAAAAAAATCTAATGAGAGAACAATACGATACTGGCTTAAGGTCAATAAACTCGTAGGCTCACATCCACCTCCTAACACTCCCACAGTGGCACATAACAGGACGCATCACCCTCGCCTGAGAACCCACGGACAGTACCTCATCCTCACCCTTCACTAACCCACCTATTTCCTCTCCTAGCGTGCCATTGTGCCATCTACGATCCCTCCATAGAACCCCCTTCTGACCACACAATTGTCCCTATCATGGAGATTAAAGAGAGATCTGACGGGTGTGATATGTATCGCTGGCGTCTTCCTGTGCTGTGTATGGCAAGAACGCGGCAGGAAGGATGTGCGAGACCCTGAGTTTGTTGGCAGCGATATAGCGCGGGACTGGTTTACTGGGGGCTCGTCTCACCTGTACAAATGAATGACAAGCTCGGATGTGTGATCGCAATGCCACAGAGACACCTGAACCACACCTTGGCCGCACTCTTGTTAGCCTGGCATGGGTAGTCTTTGTCTTTTGGGTACGGTACGATTCAACTCACACACACACACACACACACACACACACACACACACGATAACAATGAGGTTTTAATTGTACAAATATATATGAATAAATAATAGTCAATGGTAATGGATGAAATTAATGGTAAAATAATGCATATTGTTCTCTCTCTCTCTCTCTCTCTCTCTCTCTCTCTCTCTCTCTCTCTCTCTCTCTCTCTCTCTCTCTCTCTCTCCGCTCTTCCCTTATTTCGAAACATGATCATTTTCTAGTTCAGCATTTTACATTTCCTGTCCTTTCATAATCAACAATACACAATATCACATAAGTCACTCATCTACCATTGAGACATGAACACAAAGTAAAACCCAAACTGTCCATGGATATCGGCGCTAGTGAAACGAGAAAGCAGTAAGAGTGGGAGGAAAGCGGTGGTCACCAGAAAGTAAAAGAGCCCAGGGCCGCCTCCCCGACCTCAGTGTGTTTCAGCAGTGAATACCGATGTGCTAGCTGACCCGATCCTGTTTGCTGGCGCATCTGTCGCCACGTATCAGGTAGAGACAGGGTGTTATGTGTACATGCATACAGTAATCTACAGAATCAAAGGAAAGAAAGACCACTAGAAAATAAAATCAAGAACAAGGAATACAAAAACAATAAAGGCATATCCTTAAGATAATATACGAAAACTTAATTTGCATATGAGTTATCTGTAGATGCAGTAACTTTAATTAGTGGTGTACCTCAAGGCAAGCGGCGGACTAGCGATAATTGGTTACATGTTATAACCACGAGAAGCGGCGGCGGTAGCTTCGTCGAGCAAGCTGAGCGGCGCGACACAGCATCCGCCGTGACCACAGACAACCAATGTCGCGGTAATTGTATTAAACTGTGCGCTACCTACTAACGTCATTGCGGCCGGCACCGTAATCTCCTGAGCCGTAAGTGACCCTTTGTTCCATTTATTTCGTTCCTAATACAGGTGCTGGATGCATCTCTCATCAATACTCCCTGTTTATACTGGATAACAAGAAAAGATAGTAAGGGATATCAGCCATACAGGTAGAAAACTGCTTTATATCTCTTTATACATTTTGACA